>NC_090916.1:6411347-6692782 GCF_040956055.1 Brachionichthys hirsutus | reverse complement strand
TATAGATGTTCATTAACGTGCACTGTCCCCATCAAATAAATTAATTAATAAAAAACACAAGACAGCAACTGAATGATCGATTATCCTACCTCTGAGATGGGAGCCGGGGTGTCAGCAGGAGAGCTCTTGCATTTCTTCAGCCGCTGCCACCAGCGCAGGGAAGCCGGGGGTTTCGATGGCTTGCCATCCGGGCCGTCGCCCATAGGGTGGAAAATCACCTGCTGCATTACACTAATCGAACAAACAACAACCACTAATACCAACCACGCAATGAGATTCTGACAGCCTGAACTGGGCTTTATATACACAGGGCATATAAAGCCAAACCTTTGATGTCAAAGCTGAAATTAACCTTCAAAGCCAATAATGACATCATAGCGCCAAGGCATTGAGAATGAGCTTTGATGATTGGTCCATACGTGTCACATGATACGGATACGGATTTAGTATGGAAGTATTTGTTTTGATGGTAAATGTGTTAACTTTAATGAATAAATATTAGTGTGTTATTCCACTGGGAGGGCCGTCACTGGTCATGTGGATTTTTATGCTTTACGACAGTACGTGATACGTTACTAAAAACAGACTTGAACTAGCGAAAATTAAAAAAACAAACGTCTTTGGAGAGCTTCTTTGCTATTGGAGGATGACCCGACGACCTCCAAGAAAAGAGTCGGACTTAAAACACTTATCAACAGCTGATCAGCTTCGTTAACGAGCAATGAACGGTTCGAAACGGCTTCGGCACATCGAGACCAAGAACCCTGATTAAAAAAACAAGAATGTGGAATTTATGACACAAAAAAACGTGAACACGAAGGACAGAAGCGATTATTAGATATTGGTGTAAATACTTGTTTAATAGTTATTGCAAGTGCAACAGACAGACTAGAAAACAGACTATAGACCGCTGATCTATAGTCTGTTTTCTATACAATCGTGTAGAAAAGGACACAAAATGACTGAACAAAGCCGATCATCGTGTGACAACGCGGCGAACGAAAGAGAGAACTCACTTCTTAAACACAAAGCCTGGACCGAGATTTGTTCGGGCTGCACAAACTCATGATTTTATCACAACTAGTTTCTGTCGCATTCAATGCTCTCATCCTTCAAACTCTTTTTCCACAAGTTATGGCAGTTCTCAGACACTTGTACATAGCATATTTACACAAATCTATCACTGCTGTTTGCTGGTTGTTTCTGTCAACTTCTATTGAACATATTAAAATGTTAAGAAATACAATCTAGAGCAGTGGTCCCCAACCGGTACCGGTCCGTGAGGCATTTGTTACCAGGCAGCACAGAAAGAATAACTAATTTATACAATTTTCCGTTGTATTGATTATTAGCATCTAAAAGGTGTTTTATTTTGAAAAACGACCGGATTTACTCCAACGTAACGGTCGCCTGTGGATTTTTATGCTTTACGACAGTACGTGATACGTTACTAAAAACAGACTTGAACTAGCGAAAATTAAAAAAACAAACGTCTCTGGAGAGCTTCTTTGCTATTGGAGGATGACCCGACGACCTCCAAGAAAAGAGTCGGACTTAAAACACTCATCAACAGCTGATCAGCTTCGTTAACGAGCAATGAACGGTTCGAAACGGCTTCGGCACATCGAGACCAAGAACCCTGATTAAAAAAACAAGAATGTGGAATTTATGACACAAAAAAACGTGAACACGAAGGACAGAAGCGATTATTAGATATTGGTGTAAATACTTGTTTAATAGTTATTGCGAGTGCAACAGACAGACTAGAAAACACGGCGTATGTTGTATTTGTCAGTTACCTAGCAACGGTGATCTCTTGACTCAAGTTTAAACAGTAGGATGCAGAGGATGCCCTGCACGTGACTTCCCATGATGAAGAATCACACTGTGACTTTTTGAAGGCAGCTTTTCTTCCAGCCAGTCTGGGATGCTTCCCAACCATGAGACTCTGTTATCTCCAGAATGCAGAGCGAGCTGGAATGATTTATTCTTTTCCGTCAGAGTAAAGCCGATGCTCGTTGATCTCAGTCAGACCAAAAGAAACCCCATCATCCAAACGTGAATCCGATAATGCCCCCCCGCGCCCGTCTCCGGCAGCCGCATGAACCCACACCGAACCCCCTCTTGGCCTGTTTTTTTTTGGTGAAAATTCGGAAAATGCAATAAGGGGGGGGGGGAGGTAACTCATCGAGCTGCATGCAGTCGGCTGCCAGAAGAAATGATGGGGTAATTTCATATGGAAATGAGAACGCTGCCATCCAAAGAGGAATATTTGAGAGCGGCACCAAAGGACCGGCAGTAATTGAATGTCACTCACGCGGGTGGATGTGGTTGGCGCCAGTTTGGTCTAATTGCGTCATTGGATATTCATGTATTCGGGGCGAAGAGACGAGTCTAACTTCGTGCTGAATCATGTCCGGTGGGGATGCGACTCCTCATGTCCTCTCGCTTTGTCACCGTGTCACCAGCTTGGAATGTGAGCCAGCGTTCCCATCAATCTGCATTCACTGCTGTGGCAAGTTAGTCAAAGTCATTCTGAGCTTCCAAACGTAGAATAAACTAGCTGCAGAACAACAGCATAATAGAAGATTAAAGCTGCATTGTTCAATATTTTATTGCTGGAAGAGGAATCCTCAGAGAACGTTTTCTCTTACGGCGGCGCAGTTTGAGCTCTTCTCAGCGTTGTCGTTTTTGCTTTGCGTAACTTTTCTGTTTATTTTTTGCATCTAAAGGCAGAACCTTTAATCGTGCACGGTTTTTTTAGAGAAGCTGAATCTTTCTTTCAGTTGACTTCAGCAATTGAGACGAAGATATCGGAGAGTAAAAAATACACAGAAGTGCATTTTGGGTGAGCAGTTCAGACGAAGTCCTGCATTCAGGGCAGCGGAAAATGCTTTTTTTTTTTTTATAAAGGATACTCGAGTTCAAGTGTACCCAGAGCAGGATGTGATCATGGCCATCACCCATACATGATATATGCAGCGTGGCCGTTGTATTAAACTACACAGGCATCCTCATCGTTAATGTGAGATCGTTACGGAGGATCATTCAGGACTCGCTTTGATGATTTTAAAAGGAGCTTTCCTGCGTTGGCCAGCTGACGCCGTAGAGCCAGAGGTGAACTTCTCCAATCGGATAACAATCCAGACGACCTGTGGATATATTCTGCATGCATGCCGGCTCCAGACACACAGCAGCACCAAAAGAGGAATTATTTTAATCCAATCACAGCATAATGCCATGAAGCAGAGTCAAACAGCTCCTTACGAGAGCATAATTAGTTTAATAAGAGCCCTGCGGGTGAGAGCTGCTCCTTTTTTGTAAGAAATAACAAGCTATTTGTCGTTGTACATGGGAATATTACATATGTTTCCTTATTGCGTGCATGGAAGAGACATTACATTATTTCAGTACCTTCCTCCCGAGCTGATTAGTATAATTGATGATTGTCCATTTCAGACTTATAACGAAGTCTATAAGGATATTTAATTGGAAAATGTCATGTCTGTCATTCATTTCCTTTTCCCAACAGCTATTTGTAGCACATCCAGCAAATCTTATATCATTCTGTGTTATGCAATATGCTACTTCCGCTCCCAGGCTTGATTCTGCTATTTGATTTTCTCATGATGATGTCCCGGAAGGCCAATAAAGCTTTATTGATATTTTCAGGCGGGGCCACGTGGTCCCTCCTGGGCCCCGAATCCACGCCGCTAACATCAGGAGTTATTAGGCCGGGCAGCCCAGGAGACAAGCAGAGGAACACGGACCCGTGAAACGACTGAGCAGTTAAAGTCACTGACAGAACAACGCGGCAGCAAAGAATCCAGATGTTTTATGAGCCCACAGACGCCGTGCTCATTGCGTTCTGTAAGATAAAGTTACACAAAGGCTGCACTGACTCCAAATATATGTTAATCTACCAGATTAGGATTATGAACTGGATCTTTATCCACTTTAGGGAACATCATTAGTGGTCCAGGCCTTGTTATTTGTATTTTGATTGGTTTATTCATATTTTCATGACACTGTGACAAAGGTTAAAAAAAAAAGGCCACCTCTTGCAATGATGGATTAAAAGTAATCCAGAATCCATAACAGCTGAAACATCTCACCTCACTTTTTGAGCCGTCTTGCTAACAGATAAACAAACCGACGGCGGCGAAAACGTAACCTGCTCGGTGGAGGGAAGTATCTTGCAGACAAAGAACAAAAGTACCCCAGAACATTCCGACTCTGGTTGGCAGAAGTAATTTATCTTTGAACCTGGTCCGTATCGGCTCCATTAGAATGCAAGTGGCTCCTGGACTTGAGCCAGATCCTGGTTAGTAATAAATCCAGACAGACAAGATGAAGAGCTGCACTCTGAAACCTGCAGAGAGCTTCCTCTGTGATAACAGCTGTGAGAGAGAACCAGAATATTTGGTGATCTTGTGAACACTGGGGATGAAATCGTTGCGTGTGTGTGAGTGTGTGCGTGTATGGACGAGACAGAGGATTTAGAAAGTTGTTCAAATACAGATAATGTTGCTTTCAGCGCCTGTGCTAACAGGATTGCTAAAAATCTATCACCCAGAAATGGGCATGCTAATTAATTTGAATAAATATGATTGCAGAGTCTCATTATCTGAGCCTGGATTACACGAATATTATTTCATATTATTGAATCGTTTTTTGAACATCTGAGCCAATCAGAGTGAAGTTCAACCGTCCAAGAGGACAGACAGGAAATGGTGTTGTTGTCTGGTGGAGAGCAAAACAGCTGATCTGCAGCTGCTGGCAGATGGTGCGGGATTACGTCTAACAATTCATTAGCACGATACAGCGATAAATGAATAATATAAACGGCTTATTAGTCACTTTTGCTTAAAAAAAAGTTTAGAAAGTAGACAATAATGTTTACGACTGATGAGCTGCTCCCTCTTCAGATACTGTAACAGGCGCTTTCATTAATCCATTTACCCCCCCCCCCCCACCCCTCTCAGGTTTTAAATCCCACCCAGCACCTTCTCCTTGTTTGCTTCCTCACAGAGACATGCGTCTCTCGTCCAGGAGTCTGAGTCCGGATGGCCTCGCTCCATCAGTCAACCTCCCAAACAGCAGCAGCATGAATGGAATAGAGACATCCCAGTGATTCTTCAAAGCGTGTCTCTGCCTGCTGTCTGAGCGATCACATCCCTGAGACATGAGGCGTGTTAATGAGAGTCGAGAGAAAGTGATTCATCTAAAGTTCAGGTGGAGACGCTGACTTGGAGAAGAACTTCCAGCAACTTGGACTGTTTACTCGGTCCTGGGCATCGCTTCACGTGGAGGTTTGTCACTGCTAATCATTCATCAGCCCCGACGTTCAAACATCTGGACAGCTGTTTGACTGAGATGTGGCTAGCAATGCTAACTGTGCATCAGGCCGTTCCAAGGAGACGGAGCTGCTGGATTCCAGACAGACAGGAGGAGGAGAGAGAACAGAAGACCATTACTCAACTGCTTGACAGTAATGAAATGATTAAGCTTGACTTTGAATCCTCCTTTAGCCGTGCTGTGGGAGAAGCGGCAGGTGAGTGCGTGTTACCTGTCTGGAGGACGGGGAAGATCCTGATCGGTGTTCCTGCTTTCACTCTCAGAGACTAGATAATCAGTTGCGTTTGTGTGTTTGTGTACGTTTCATTGTGCGGTTGTGATTCGGCCTTTCTGACATGGATAGCTTTACATGAAAGCCGGAAGTGTTTCATCCGGGTGCAGAAGGTACCCCCCCCCCCCCCCCCCCCGATCATCCGGATGAGATGCATCAATCATCGATTCGCGTGCTCTGAGCGGATGAGCATCATCTTTAATTCCAGTCGATGCCCATCTGGCCTTACTATATTAAATAAGATTATGATCTCAAAAGCTGAAGATGTTGTTCATTAATTTCCTGCGCTGGACGACTACCCTGAAGGAGTCGGCTCTGATCCCAGCGAGGAATCTTCAGACACAACGAACGCGGGAGACGCTTCTCGGCTTGTTTCTGCCTCACTTCACAGACGGATCAGAAAAGTCGCACCATGAGATTCTGGACGAGGCTTCGCATGTTCTCAATGGGCCAAGATTTATATTGAATGAAATCAGAATAAACTCTTTCTGTATTTCAGGGACCTGCAGTATAGCAGTCATATGTAAATTCTACTTTGCACATAGCATGTAGCATGTAGCCTCATTTTACTGAACTGTGTGTCGATTCAAAGAATACTGAAAGATGCATATTTTCTTTTAGGAAAAAACAGTACTTCACTACAAAGGAAAATACCCCCCCCCCCCCCCTTCCTCACCCCCCTATTTTGCTCCATGTTTTCCGCTCCTCTTTGAAACGAGGACAGATAGAACAAGATGTGGGGAATCTGGGGATCCACCGGCGAGCCGCGTAGAAAATGTTTTTCGGATGCTCGCTCGCCAAATCTGTGATTGCTTTTTCCATGGTGAGAAATCAAATGGATGCGTCATGCTTGATGAAAATAATTTCTACTCAGTTGCCTCTCTGTTCCTGCTATTAGCTGTGTGTGTGTGTGTGTTACAAAGCCATCTGCATTGGTATTTACTATTTCTGCCTCTCATTCATGGCAGAAATATCTGAACCAGTTAGACCCTAAATCATTTTTAGATGCGCAGAAGACGGCACTCTAATGAACCAGAAACACTTGACAAATTCCTTCATATAGCACACACACACACAACTGATACATTTATGCATTCTTTTTTTTTCATTCTACATCTACCCTGACCTTCAGCAGAACTCCCGTTCAAACAACTGTCCTTCCCTTCAAAAAGAAAATGGCAACAATTTAACTGTAATTTCACTGGGAAGACAGAAGATTCTGACAATGGACACTGTCCAAGTACAGAGTACACACTGTAGTACTACAGTGTGTACTCTGTACTTGGACATCCTCGTCAGTGAATGTAACTGCATTCCTGCTGCTCCATTGCTTCAGTAGTCTACTATTAGAGCAGTGAGTCATTGGCTGGAGACAGAGGACACACACGCACACACTTTGATGATAATAATATGCAGAAATAACCTCTTTGTTCTTCCTCATTTTGTGTTTCTTTCACAGATTATCTCTTTTTTTTTATAGATGATTTTAGAATTCTAATCCCTCGGATTACAATAGTTACAGTACATCTGTTAACCGGATGCAGCACCTGTTCACACCTTCATTGTTAATCTCTTATCTTCGGACTAGCTGGGAGATAATTGGACCATTTCATTTGTTGAGGTTTAAGTTTCAGATGATGGATTTATAGTAATTGATTTTAAAAATGAATATAAATAAAGGATTTTCTCATCGGTTTGTGCCGCAAAATAATAAAAGATTAATCCTCACGCAAGCTTTAAATGTAAATAAATAGAGCAGGATTTTACAAGATGATGGTTTTAGCCATAAAAGTATCTGAAGAGCACGGGAAGGGATTTTATCAAACAATTCCAGATGAGTTTAATTACATGACAGTTCCTTTAAGCTTAAATACACACTGACAAACACACACTATCCCAGTCGTTCCTCTCTCCATCCCCCTGACTGCCACTTTATTCTATCAAATCTCCATCTCCTGCTCCCTGTGTCTGCTGCTCCCAATCTGTGTTCATCTTCGGCGTTTTACATTCGTGAATCATTGAAACGGCAAAATCCAACCTGCACATTCCCCGTTTGTCTTTTTGTGTCGGCACCTGGGCCAATGAAAGGTAAGTATTTAAAGTCAAAGTTCAAAACTCTTTTGCTGAAACATTAATAAAAATAAAGGGTAACCTGTTTTTTTTTTTTGTTTCTGTGAGGATGATGTAACAGCTGCGTGGAGAATAGCGGCGCCTCTGCGTGTCAATCTGCTGCTCTGAGCCCGTTAATATTTACACCCTGGAACCATAAAGATCATCCAAAGGTCGTCCTCCCACAACGGAGATTCATACTGGGAGCAAAATGGAGATCCTGCTGAGAGACACACACATCTACACACACACACACACACGCACGCACACACACACACACACACACAGAGCGAGGTGAGAGCAGATAAATGGCGTCATGGGGAGTTATTGGTACCGTAACCTTTCCCTCTGTTATGTATGCAGCTTGAATCCTCTTTCTGCAGTCATTATATTCTGCTCATTAAAACACATGAACATGCTAAAAGAGGTGTGTGTGTGTGTGTCTTGGTTGCACTATATAGCAACCCAAAATGATTGAAGTATCCATATAGACAGATCCAAATGTAACAAATATCTCAGTTTAATCTTTGCTGGCTTTGATGAAGTATGATGCACAACTTCCAGTGAGGTGTTTGTCACTGGAAGTTCATAAGGTATATAATAAATTTCACCTCAGTATCTTTTATTTTTTTAACAAGTCGTGTATTTGGCAAAAAAAAAAAAAAAGGCATATTATTTTAGTCAGTCGACCCAAAAGCGAAAGTCTGTGTAAATGTTTGTCTTTCGGTCCTTTGGGTGCTCTTTGTCCTTTCTGTTGTCTCTGATTATTTGCCTTCCGGATTAAATGTCATCAACTTTGAATATGTAATTAGATATCCGGTGCGTGGACAACAAACACAATCTACACTCGTACGGTAAAATTGTTCCACACCCCAGAGGGAAGGATGAGAACGTAACGCAGAACCCACAGGAAGGATCCTGGAAACAAACTGTAATCGGGCCTGTCGTCCTTCTCCATGCTGCAGCCATGAAGCTACGGCTGAGCAGAGGTCTGAAGGTGAAGCGGCAGCCTGAGCCACGTGTCAGCTGAGCTTGCACACTGCCACCGCCATCAGGGCGGCCCGTTTAGCCTGTCAAACTCATTAGCTCTGTCTGCGCCCCCACCCCCACCCCGGTCAGCCCACCCCCACCAGCGCTGCATCCGCCCGCTCTCCATGGCAGAACACATCGAGTTGTCAGCTTTAAACGACGCTGGCAGGGATGAAGCGGCTTGATGATGAGAAATGAAGCTTCCCAAAATGTTCTTGACGGAGGTTCCCTCGTGTCTCCCAGAGGTCCTGACACGACAGATGGCCTGAATGAATGAGTGACTGTTGGGCCGAGGTTTCATTCACGTTTTCCGAGCGATTATGGATGAAGCAGAACGTCGAAGAATTCCCAGTATTGGAATAATTCATGAGCGGAATGAGAAAGATGAAAAACCAAAAAATCAACCCGTCTTCCTGCATGCTGAGATGAATCCGCCGGGTTCCGGGTCCATCGTTGTGCCCCCCCCCCACTGCTGCTGTTTTTATTGCATAGCTGACGCTTCGTATGGAATCAAGCAGAGGGAGTATACGTTTGTGTTTATTTTGCAGTTTTGCAGTCATTTATTCCATTAATGAAGCTTTAATGGCCGCGTTTTAGTCAGTGGCTTTACTGGAGGTATATTGTGAAAGTGTGTGTGTGTGTGTGTGTGTGAGAGTGTGTGTGTGTGTGTGTGTGTTTACGCCGTCTCACACACTGGTTTATTTACTATCTGGTCCAACTTTCATCCTGAGGAAATATCCAGGCTTTGTTGTCCCACAGCTATTTCTGTACTTGTATGTGTGCCGGCAGGGCAAGTCCTAACATCCTTCTTATTCCTGTCCTCCCGGGGGGTTGGGGGGGGGGGGGGCTCGCTCCACGCCATAGCTTGTACAGCAGGACACCAGTGTGCCTGGAGACGTGTTTGGAATGGATGCTTAAGTCCATTGATGCACCCACACGCAGTAAACAGTCGGTGTCAATGCTTTATTGAAGCCATGCCACATGATATATGAAGTAACGTTTGCCTCATAATGGGCACAAGAACTCACAGCAGCAGCTTTCACTATATCACAGCTACACTGTGCAGCATGCGACCAATGAAGCCTGGCTCCCACTCAAACATTGATCCACTGTGGTGTGGGGTGTGAAGGTAAATAAATTACAGTATATATATATATATATATATGTACCAGCGTGTACCTTATTGCAGTGTCACAACGGAATATTTATTAGATCCGATACCAAATGAAATGTGTGCACAGCTGTTTCCAGATTAGCCTGGTGAGCTGTCGTCTGATTGGTTAGGATTTGTAGACGTTGTCGACAACCGGCGCTCTTATTTCAGGTTCAGGCTGGTTAAAGGGATTACTCCACAAACGGCGATCTATGATGCGACCGTTAATCCACGGGGATTTCTGGAAATGTCAAACTTGTCGCAGAGTTTAAACCTTAATTGATTTGTAAAATGACGTTTGGCAAACATTTGACACGCTTCAAAGACATTTGGTTTTGCAGCCTTTGGCTTCAGCCCTCCACATGGACTGTGGTCATGAATTTAAACCGCACATCACACTAACATGTTACCCACGGCTGAGGTCCGACTCAGACTGAACATTCAATGCAAGACAGTTTGTGTGTGTGTGTGTGTGTGTGCGTAAATACAAAACTCTGACTTTCTGGTTTAGAAAGATACTTAAAGGAGGCGTAAAACACGAAAACCTCGCAATCAGACCGGAGTGGCCTTCAGCGCTCAGCCGTTAGCTGATGAAGAGGATGGTCTTCACCAAAGCTGTTTCTGAGACAAGACACGGGGACAAACTGCTCCTCCGCCTGAGCAGGAGAAGAACAATAAGTCTCAGCAGCATGCGTGTGTGTGTGTGTGTGTGTGTCATAGTGTGTGGGAGCTGTGTGGGTGCCAGCCTTGTGCTTCATGCAACAGTATTGAAGGTCAGCATAACATGAAGGAGAGCAGCGCATCTTTTCTAATTAGCAACTCCCACAGCATCTGTGTTCCAATGGCGGAGCTCACACTCTGGTAAAACTTTATTAACAAGACCAGTTTTTGAGTTAATAAAAAAACTGCTTTAATTGTTGTCTCCAAAACGAGAATTCAGCCCAACATTGACATTTTATTGAAGCAGGTATATCTGCCTGTAACCTTATTTGTTGGGTTTTAGCCAACATTGTATTGTTTGTGTTAGGGTTATTGTTTTATTTTCATTGTAAAGTTGTTAAAGATGGCGGAGGCCACGAGGTTTTCCCATAGGAAACATTCCCTTTGTCCTTAGTTTCATCAAGGGGGTAGGGATCTATTTAAATACTTGGGAACCACCTACTTTACTGTGTTAATAAAAGGTCTGTGAGGACCCGGAAGGAGGTCTTTTGTTCGCAGCCGCTGGGCGAGCAGGGTCCCTCCTTACCGGTAAAGTATCGAAGTTTGTCTGCCTGATTCATTTTGTGTGCGTTTAATTATTTCTTACACAGTGTGTCGGGGAATAACCCCTACAGTTTGCTACACATATAAATTAAATATACATATATTTAACCTATATATTTAACCTATATTTAACCTTTTAGCGCACAAACCTCGGCCAAGCAGCTCATTCCCCTCCTAAATTGGATTTACACTGTCCACACGGTGATCTGGATCATGAATCTAAAGTCACCAATTCACCTTTAATGAATATGTTTGGATGGCAGGAGGATGTAAGGGAACCCAAAACTGCAATATACATGAGTATCGCTACTCGTGTACTGTATGTACATATACGCGACTGCATATATCGCTCCATCATCTGTCCTACTGTAAATGTCTCCTGCATTCCACAAAGCAGGCTGAAAAGTTTAATTAACTTCCCTTTGTGCACAAGGACAGAGGAATTACTTTGAGCTGTTGACTCTGTGCTTTGTTTTCGCCGATAAACCTCCTCTGCAGAGGGAGTCCGGCCCCCCCCCCCCCCTCCCCCCGGCAGATAGCTGCACAGTGCAGTTCGGGCTTTAAGTCGCATCGACGTGTTCGCATCCCCTCCGACCAAACAGTGTCACTGAAGATGTTCTTTGCAGGAAACGAACGGCGGACAAGACCTTAATGTCACCTTTTTGATGCCTGCAGGGAAATATATAGCAGCGCTTTAAAGGTCTGCTGTGCATCGACTCAGTGGTGGATGCATCCAGTCAGCTTGAACTGAAACACAAATGGTTTCTGCCATTTGCAGAGGTAAGGTAATGCAATTCATGCTATTTCAGCTCATGCACGTTGTCAGTCACACCCGGCTGCTACATAATCCACACTCCCAGACAGGAGAGAGAGAAAGAGAGAGAGTCAGCGAGCAAAAATACAGCCAGGAGGAAAATCCAGCATTTGTTCCTTTTGCTGATAAGTTGCATCCAACTTGCCCTGCAGCAGATGTTGGAATATAAATCCATCAATAATATCCTGCTCTTCAATCACGTAGCCTGAATTATTCACACCCACTCCATACAATGAGTGTGTGATCCATACACATCGGCCTGGTTACCTCAGTATGTTTTTTTGTGTGTGTTTCTATTCAGTAAAAAGTACCTGGTACTAATTTATTAGTAGCAACGAGCTTCCCAAGCAGGTGCTGGATTGACTATAATAATACACATAATGCATAAATTCCTTCTCTCTGCAAATGAGACCACCTTCATGTCGAGATTCTCTATTGATGACATTATTTACTGCTAAATCGTATATTTTTTTATTCTTTCATCAGTAGTTGCACTTTGTTTTTGCAAACTAATGGTACTTTTACATGTTTTGTGTATGCTTTCTGGTCACCTTTTCCCACCGGTGGATGGAGCCGCCAACGCCAACACACACACACACACACACACACGGTTAGCATCAACTATGTAGCTTTAGGACACAAACTCGTCTTCTCCGACGCCACTGGAACGCACCACGAGCCTCTGCTTTTTTCCGTATACCGTCTTAAAATCTATCAGTAAATTGGAGTCGGGGGCAAATATGATGACAGCAAGTGTAAAGATGGAAATAGACAGTGAGAAAACAGTGTGTGGGATGTGCAAAAACTGGACAAGTGTGTGTCTGTGAAATATCACTGTCTATATTGGTGCAGTTAAGGATGCAGCCCAAATGTCATAGTACAACAAACAGAATCTGCATCGTCACTTTATTCAAAATCCACCGGTCGGCATGTCGACTTTGGGACTGTTGGTGCAAAAACGACGGCTGTCTGATGAGACGCCAGACAGCGAGATTTGTCTCTTCTCACAACGTGGTGTTGTGGGTAATGCAGTTTGACTGGGCCATCTGAAGCACGCACGATGCTGACAGACGGGCCGTCCTCATCTGCAGGACAACCCAACTGCAGGTGTCAGGGCCCATCATGCTTAGCAGTGTGTGCCAAATACACACTGACACACACACGCGCACGCACGCCAATCGTGCCGTCAACGTGTGAGAATAAAAGGATTTGCAGTGGAAGCAAAAAATAGTGTAAGACAGAAGTTTTTCTTTTTGCGATCGGAGGTGAAAGGCAGACGAGCAGCTCGCCGGAACAAAGAGGTTGTCAGTGAGCAGGACTCAAAGAGCAACAAATGCTGAGACAGCAAAATAACAAAGATAGACACTGATCATAATGTTAAAGTGAAGGCGGAAGCATGGATCCTGCTCTCCCTGTCAATCCACAGCTTAATCTGTGCTGCTTTAAAATGACCTGTATCTCACTGAATAAACGGGATCGGGATAAATGCTGGAAGTGCTTTTAATTTGCAGAATCTTTTTGTGTTTTGCTCAATAAATCAGGTTTCCTGCCCTAAACATGTTGCATACGTTTGTGTAAATGAAAACCTGAAGGGTTGCCACAAGCAGAAAGTCACCGGCCGAGAATATCCACTGCTCCGTGTCTCACGACGGTGTCTTCTACAAGTTGCCTTGCCATCCTACGCTCCCTTTGGATCGCTGTTTGTTTGTCCTGAGTGACTCACAGCCAGCCTATTTCTGCTGAGCCTTCGCGGACACGCAGAACCAATATGGATCAGCGAGCTCCGGGCGCATGCAGAGCGACACCAGAACCGGCTCCCTCGCGGGGGGAAAGTCGGAGAGACAGAGTTCTACAGACTAACGGCGGGTTCCAGGCGAATGAGCGCAGCGTGCCGGAGCTGCAGGACAACAGCTCAATGTCATCTCACAGCTTTAAGAGGACGGCTGGGTCCGGGCCAGGGTGTAAGGAAGAGAGAGGAAAAAACAGAGGGGGGGGGGGGGGGGTGAGAGGAGGAGGACTAATCACTGTCAGGACACACACACACACACACACACACACACACACACAGACAGGGATCAAAAGGTCAGCATTGTGTGCCTGCTTTAATTATGATGAAGTCTATGGCAGTAGTGTGGACAGTAACCAGGTGCATGCTGGGAAGACAGGCTGTCAGTGATCTGTCAGAAATATTCTGCCACTGCTTGGACACACACACACACACACTCAGCACGGAGGTAGATGCCATCTGCTGAATATACAGTTCAGCGCTGCAGCAGTTTAATAGAATAATAATAATAAAGCCTCTCTGGGCAGCTTCTGATTAATTATTAGTCTTACTTTGAAACTCTTGAGAACATTCATCAGCTGTAACGCTGCATCTCCGTAAATTTTTCAGCAGGACTTTTACTGGTAGAGGTTTTATATTACATTATTACTGCTTTTAATTCAAGCTGCATTATATTTACATTAGATCATTTTTGTGTTTTTGCCACAACCTTTCCATTCAGCAAGGTTGTGGTTCCAGTTTCTAAGTTACCTTTCTAAGCAGGACATATTTGTGTTTGTGCATCAACCTCCTCAGATCTGCTCCCCTTTCAGTCCTTTTCTGTCCCATTAACGGCCGGACTTCATAAATACGTCTGCTGAGAGGCTTGAAAACGCTGCAGAGGTTGACATTAACGCACCTTCAGGTGGAGGAGCTCAGTAAAAAAAGGCAACACTTGGAATTGGCTTGTTTCATTTTAAAATATTTTTATTTCATAAACAATATCTCAGTTCAACTTGTTGAGTCACGTACACAGCTGGGATATAAAATACTGGAATTAGAATCGGAGAAAGGAAACGAGGACGGGGCGTTCCTGCTCACGGAGGAGCTCGTCGTGTGACGCTGCTTAGAAAACACTGCTACACATGGAAGATACAGGCCGCTGAAGGGCCTTCGAGCAAGACGCTGGATTCTCTCCGGCTGCGGGGATGACAATCTGACCTTTGACCTCACTATTCAGCCATGTGCTACAGTTGCTTTAGTCTAATTGTAGACAGACAGGCTGAGCATGATCTCACAGTCTTCTGTATCATCACAAGCTTCTAATCGTGGTATCGTTGCGTTTAAAAATAATATTCGGATTAAAACAGAGCGTGGAGGCAAGCCATGTCTGACACGTAGACACGAATAAATTAATGTCAATATCGAAAAGACGACATTTTGGTCCAGTGGCGTGGTTCCGTCGCCGTGGAAGACCTTCTCCTGTGCGCCTAAAACGATTAGGAATGATCATACGTAAACCAAATATTGCAAATACTGTGCAAGATCCAAGACACTGTTTGTGCAAAGAATGTGTGCTCCTTTCTATAAAAGCTTGGGCGGGTGTCGGGCTTTAGTTTCTAGAAAGGTATCGCCACACTAGAACGACACTAGGACGACACGAAGAAGGCATCTGACGGATACACGACCTTTTGACCGCAGGTCAGGACTCAATCAGGAATGCCTTTTGTTAAAGAAAACACCAAAAAATGCACACGTCACAAAAAGCCATTCATATGATGTCAGAGAGACGGTCCCACAGGCCGGACAGGATGTGGCGCCTTCTCCCCTTCTGTACAGTGTGACCCGCCCATCGCTCCCCTGGCGGCTGGCTCACCGGTAAAGCTACGATTGGTGAGGCGTCTAGGGGGAGGAGGCGGGATGACTGGGGGGTCGGCGAGCTGTGCTGGGCTGGACGGTGCTTCGCCGTCGCTGTGCCTGAGACAAACTGTGCAAACGCTACTGTGCTCCCTGTCCTCCGGGCTAGCTGCTACCGCGCAGAGGACGCTGTGTCTTCCTGTGTGTGTGTGTGTGGGTGGTCCAAACGTGGGCCAGGCAGTGATTAACTCAGTCTTCTTCATTGCTTGGCTTCACAGCAAACAGAAACTCAACCTTGCTTTTCTTTTCCAATCCACGCCAGCCCGCGTGTCCAGATCTCCGTTTGCTGGTTCCCCTCCGGTTGCTGACATATCAGTTATGAGGTAACCAAGGAGGAGAGATCATACTGAAACGCAACAAGGAGAAAACAGGAAATGCAAAATGAGACGCTTGATTGGACAGGAAGGAGGTGAGAACTACATAACGGCTCGAATGTTCTAAAAACCGGTTTGTTTGTTTGTTTTTTATTGATCTGTAGGTTTTGATATCAGTACTGTTGTCTGAGCTTATCATTTGGCTACCAGATCTGAAAAATAAGGAATGCATTTCTTTCAGCCACTGAGACTAAAACTTCCCATCAGTTGATCCTTCCTGGCATGGTTGTGCTTTTATTTTGAAATGACAGCAGCTGTGGCAGAAAGTCAGAATGATAAAGCTGATGCACATCATGTGACACGACGAGCATGTGCAAAACAAATATTCACTTTACAAGAGCTGAAAATCTGAGCGACGTCCACCTGAACAGAAAGAACAGAATAATAAACGATGCACGAAGCAGAACAGCCCAAATCACAGCTCGGAGGTTCGACACGTCTGACTGAGCTGCGATTTGACGAGAACAGATCAGCGCCTCTCTGACAGTAACTAATGCTCCCCCCCCCCCGGGAGGTCTTACCAACACCTCCGTTAATCTCTGCTGGTGAGAAGAGTTGGCGCCGTTGACTCATGAATGTCGTGGAAATGTGATGCCGCGAGGGAGACAACGTTTACAATAAGAAGAGGAAGACGAAGAGCGAAAGGCTACTTCCTCCTCCGACCCACTAAAGCCCTCGGAGAATGGGCTTCATCGTTAGTCCGCTGACTTGTAGCTCTTTAAAGTACAGCTCCTTCTCTTTTAGGGCTTAATTAGACTTAACATAATGTATGCTAAAATATGACTTGTTAAACGAGGCAGCGGCGAAGAGCTCTAGTACTGAGGGGTGGGGAGGAAAAAAAAACACCTCACTGCTCCATTTCCATGGTCACGCTCTTTTTAAATTTCATACAGGTTCAGCTCGAAAGACGAATCTTTCATAGCAAAATAAAAATCATTCAGAACCTGCTGTATTTGTTGTTATTGTGTGAATGTGCTACGTTTGACAGCCCATTAATCCAAATACTGCAAATTGTTCTGTATTAAGATTTAAAATCTTAGATCTGGAATCACGACAGGATTTGTTTTATGTTGAAGTTTTTTTTTATTTATCTTAACCTACTTATTTCTGTACTGAAGTAACTTTACACTTCTGGAAAAACGTTAAATGATCTCCTCTATTACAGTGTTCATTCCTTGAATTGAGGACGTAGTGGGAAAACTTTTGTAGGTCACATTCCACATGGCCTCCCTGTGACGGACACAAGATCGGGGGGGCGGGGGGATGAGAGGGCAACGTTTCATCATCGTCCAGAGGAGCTGCAGTACAGCCGATGAGTAGACACAAATGTTTTACTAACACAAAGCATGATTTATCTATTTATAAAATAGGTGACGCAGCTTGAGACCTGTGCATCCCTGGTCTTCTCGGTGCTCCGGTGGACACAAATCAAGAGTCATGGGGCAATTCCAGTGGATCAGTGCCACCGAGCAGCCAGAAAAGGCTTTGAAATCCCCCCCGCGCGCCCCCCGTCCCCGTCACCCAGGTGTGGATCTGAGCGCTCAGGTGGAGCGGTGCGTTTATCTGTGAGGACATGCAGACTTTCATTATGTGCACACAGTAGGTGTGTGTGTGTGTGGGTGGGCGGTTGGGTTCACTGGGGTGGTGTTAAGGTCACGGATGCAGGAGAGGAGCATGGAAAAAGAAAATTGCGGTTTCAGTAAACAGGGGACATAAAGTGGCGAGCTTTCTAAACGCACGTCATCAAAACCTCTGGTGACCGCATGGAAGAGCAACATTTTATTATAATCTACAGACAATAAAAAGAATGTAAAAGGATTGTACCTTTATGTGTATCCATTGATAAGACCTATTAGAGGGATATATCCAGGTTCCACACACTGCAGCCCCACGTGACACATGAAAGAAGAATCCGGAATGATTAGTAACATCATTATTAGACATGGACATTGTTCAGCTTCATCATGTAACAGTGTGCAAAAACATTTAGACAATTTATAAAGCACTGCAACGGCAAAAAAAAGAAAAGAATAAAGAACATCACATGCATTAGCATTAGCATCGCTAACAGCAACCCTGACAGTGAGTGCAGAGGAAGTTGCATGATGTGATTGCCAGAGAAATGGTTGCTTTATTCAGTTTATTCATTGCAATCAGTTTAACATCTTTACTTGTAATCCAATTATTCCCCCCCCCCCCAACCCCTCCCCACCTGCCCCCGCCCACTTGCTCACCAGTAAAGATAGTAGAAGAAGGAGAGGACAAAAAAGGACAACTTGCACCAGGCCTCCTTCAGGCAGAACTTGAGCGTGTCGCCATTCATCACGGACGCCGGATCGTAGAGCAGCTCCTTTGTGTCCGTCGGGGAATGGAAGTACCTACCACAGAGGGCACAGACCAGACCGCGGGTAGTTGACCCGTTCCAGACCGGGGGAATGGGGGGGGCAGAAGGGAGGTAGGTAATGGGGAGGAAATAATATGGAAAAAGATGGCATGATGAGTTATGGAAACACCATCATGTAGCAGATGTAGGTGAAAGAGTAGCTGGAGATGCTCATGGAAATCCACCCCTTGAAACGACACAGCCAATCGAATTGAAGCTATAAATGAGACGCTTGATTTGCCAACCGCTGAGAAAACTCAAGGTCCCATGTAGTTTAATAAATCGAGAATAAAGCAACAATCTGTCAGACTATCTTGTGACGCCAGTAAGATAAACAACGATTAAATATTGGACTGGACACTCCAACGTATTCCCCTCAGGTCAGTTATGCTGCTGTCGGGGCATCGAGGCCGCTCTTCTACATTCAGGCAGCACAGTAAGTGAATTGCTGCTGTGCCTATGAGGCGCGTGATCATTTTCAATGGGATGAATTTTTAATTACATTTTCTCTCATTTCAAATTCTAATAGCTATTTATCAACCGCCGACTGCTTTAAACGCTGGTGAGAAAATCTACCCTTTAACAGAATGCTTTCAGTAAAATGAATATTTGTAAAAAAAAAAAAGAACAAAAACAAACAAACCCAGAGCTATCGAGCAGGACAACACGGATATGTGCAATGTCACCCAAACACTAAACCTGATTAGTTTGCCTGCAGAATGGATTTGGGGAATTATCATATGATTCCTGAAGATTTTGGATCCATGTGGGATTTATTTCGTTCGGGCTGTTGGAATCATTAAACATTAAGTCGGAAACAAAAAAGAAAGCCGCCATGACAACTGTCTCCTGTTGTGTACTGGTCCACTATTTAATCTATGAACATTCGGAGGCTATTAGAGCTGATATGTATCAACAAGTCTTTAACAATGGATAACTCTGGATCAATGGATTAATGATGATTTATTGCATTATAATGCTTGCGGTCTGTTAAGTCGTAACACAGATCGGTTTATTCACGCTAGTTGATGCACACTGGACGGCCGTGAAGGTTAAATGGTTGTAAATTGAAATGAAATGTCAAAGGCTATAGCCAGAACGTGCATTCACTAACTCACATTAATGTTAGTAGAAAACATTCATGCACGTATGAACATGAAGATGCATGTTGCTGTATTCCCAGCGTGACAGAAGGGTTTGAATGAGTCACTGCATACAATTACAAAGCATTTCGACAAAAGGCATTCAAACATTAGCCGGTAGCTACCAAGCTACTACAATTATCGAACAAAGTCATTAGAAACAATTTCCCTCAAGAAAGACAGCAGATATGAACGGAGAACACACGAGAAACGCGACACACACAGATAAAACGCACACTTGGAGACGGATTCAGCTGGCAACCCAAAGTGTTTAAAGAAAATCCAGCTCTACACGTCCAGCACATGTTGGACTTCCTTTCTACGCCCGCACACTGACATATTGTGAGAGATTTAGTCTGGCACAAGAAAACATCCTCCATGAATGGAGCGACGACGTATAAATCACTATCAGTGTCTCCGCTCCAACCCCATCCTCCAAATTCCACTCTCCTCTGAATCACCTCCTCAGGTCAGGACACTTTCCTGTCTCTCATTCGCCTTTTCTCTCACCTACTTCCTCCATTCCGTGCCCTCCTCCATCCCCGCCTCACCCTCTATCTCTACTTCTGACGCTGAACTTTCAGCACAGAGCGCCTCGTCAGAAGTTTATAAAATTAAAATTAAAACCAAGACCCCTGTATCGAACGGTTCGACACTGATATGCATGTAATGTTGCACCCCTAATACACACACACACACACACACACACACACGCGCGCGCACGCTCTGATGGACCGTATAGTCACCTCCATGTGTTGTAGAACAGCAGCGGGACGTTGAGGCCCACGGTCAGCCACTCCTGGGCGCACAGGAACATGATGCAGAAGAGCCCATGGATGGAGTACTCTGGTAGCACCAGCTAGAGAGGAGGCAAGAAGGATGAGTCAGAGAGAAGTGGAGCAAACAACAATTGATTATTCACACTTAAAATCACTGCAGAAGCTGCTTTAAAGTCAGCAAGCGGCGCCGCCGGTCACCGAGCGCATCGCCTTCCCTGCGTTACAGTCACTTGTTTGTGATGTGAGGACTGCATGAATGAACCGTAGCATCTGAGTGAGCTAAAGGGAAGTTGGTTAGCAGATGCCACATTATCATATTTATGCCCACAGGTGTAAGAAATTACTACTACAACGTCATCAGCATTCCGAGCCTTAGCCTTGCCTATATTTAGCCAGTGCTAAGCCGTCTATCCACAAGCATTCCAAATGGCTAAATGCCCCATTTTAGATTACGGAGCGCGTAGCTTCACAATGAGCAGCACGCACCGATGGCAAGGTTCCATCATTATGATAATAACTGGAGGGCCCGGCCCCGCTGGATTCATGATGCAAGGTGCAAGAGAACCTCCTGGCAAACTGCGAGGGTGAGAATGTGTGTCCTCGCCAATTTAAAGTTCAGAAGTTGGTTCCTAAAGGAAAGGCACTGAAATCTATACAGTCCTTCATTCAACATAACAAGTATGATTCACAACTAAATTGGCTGTGAGCATTTTATTTTACTACTATGGTGATGCGATGATCTGCCCTCCTCTGCTTCTGATTTCCTTCAAATGAGGATGATAGTTCTCAAAGTTTTTTCCACTGAGAGGAAGAGTAGGGCAAGGATTAGTAAATCCACATGTTCTCAGTATGTCCTGAATTCCTTCTAATGACTACTTAACTCACCTATGATCCTCAAACATTACAAACACATCACATCCTTGGGGTCAATCTGACCTCATCATCACACCGACACCGGTAAACGAAATAAGCTTGCATTGAAAGTTTGGAAACTGCTATTTTATTTTTCCACAGCTGCAGTTAATGCTATTCACAAAGAAAGCCACTTCACTCCTCATGTATATTTAACAGTGCCTTTCCAAAGGCACCTGGCCTTGAACATTTCTGTCTACAGTGTCTGAACAAGGCCCTGTTCAGGATGCATTATTCAGACGGCCTGCTAATAACACAAAAACACATTTTCAGTGAACCGCTCTTCAACAGCAGGAGATGAGAAAACTGCTGCTGAGACAAAACCCAAATATATCCAAATGCTTTCACACATGCATCAGGACGCTGCATGCGTGCACACACACACACACACACACACACACACACACACACACACATGCAGTACATAGATTAAAGCACAAACACGGACATACACACTCCTCCCTCTACCTTTGCTGTGATGGTGAATTCAGTCAGCGTGTACACACTACAGTAATATATATTTGTGTAATTTTGAAGTATTGGAGCAGATGCATTAAATTTCCATGCTGATTGGTAAAAACTACTGTCCTCCTTCACTCATAGATTATATATGGATTGTGTGTGTGTGTGGGACCCATCTGGGATTGTGTCTGGCTGGGACTGGAGATACGTTTCTCTTGCCGCGGTGCCCTCGGGGCCGCCCTTCCACCCATCTGATCCTCCCAAGGGCAACACCGATGCGGCTTCGTTCATGTGGGAATCTGGCTACAATCATTACAACCATTCCATAGTATAGAGCGCCTCTGCAGCCACCACAGTGACAGAATGAGGTGGAGGATCTGATTGGTGAATGTGAATAGACGTGTTGATTTACTCTATGCAGGATACCGAGGCTAAAATATGACATCATCTGAAACTAGCACGGAAATAAAGCAGCACCCAACAAACGCAGTATAGTTCAGGACATGCCGAAATTGCAAGGCCACATTATTGGACTGCATTGCAGTGTGAGGTGTTCATCATGATCTATCCACCGCGGTCAGAGATCTCACAATGGGAAAGATGGGAAACGTCATATTTTAGCTAGAATTCTCTCATGCTTCTCACTTTTAAAGTTGCATGAGACTAAATTCAGAGCCCACAGACTATTTTTCAACAGACCCAGACTGCATCCATATATCTCATTCTATATTTAACTGATAGTATGCACCTCTGATTGACAGGAGAAGTCATTGTGAAGAGTAGAGGGGATGTGTCAGAGTCAATGCATAGAAATGAGAATTTCCTCGTCATCGTTCGGATGCCGAGCCACAGGTGTGCCCTGTATTATCCAGTATAATGTACAAGCTGTATTTCACAATGTGATGAAGTGAAGGGGTGAAAAAGAGGTATGGGAAAGGGAAATTCAGACAGAATTAATGGGACAGCGAGAAAATATCAGCTATGACATTTAAGGAAAATTCCATAAATGACACGACAGTTTGAGTTTGTTGATTCATGAACTATTAGTCCATAAGGGAAATTCATAGCCAAAGCTATGAACAATGACTGTACAGAAACAAGCTAAGCGTGACGTGTGTGTGTGTGTGTGAGAATCTGGCACATTTCAGCAGCACTTGCTGAAGGACAGGAGTGTGCATTTTTCTGTGTGTAATACAGCTCTCGTATAGCAGGCTTCAGTTTGGCTCAAAACAATCATCACCCTGTAGGACGCAAGTTTGAATTAATGCATTATAAATTAAGAAAAATAGTTACTGCATTTACTCGCGCACCTTTATGCACAAGGGACAGCACTTTAACTTCATGATGCCATACCTGCCTGTGCTATTTCAATAATGACACCTTTAAGCAGCACGAATAACACTGACTGCAGACCCCCTTGTTGTTGTTGGGGCAGTCACTTTTAGCATTAACAATGGCACTATTATTTCTGTATTAACCATGAAGTGCGTCACACATTAGTTCCGTTTCTTCGTTGTGAAATTCATCATTCATAGAATAGTTTCCTCCATCAAAACTTTTAGTTGCTCTTTTCTCGTCTACCTCTGCTGCTGCAAACAATTTCCAGACCTCTTTCTGCAAATCAACCATCCAGCACGTTTGGTAAATGACAGCGTCTGTCCACGCTCCCCTTCAGAGCCTAAGTGAAAGCTGACAGGGCCAGCTCAACACAGCCTCAACCTCCTCTCCAGGTCCAATTAGCGAGGCCGACGATCACAAAGTGCACTCACTCAAAGCTTTAAAATGTGGCTCCAGAGGTAGGGAGTGCTTCTGAGAGAGGCAGCGAAACATCATCAGGTCAGCAGGAAAGCCTCACAACAAAGTAGGGGAAATAAATAAATAGAGGATAATAGAGGTGTGAATGAGGAGAGAAAAGACGTGGAGTGTTCTGTGCGCCAACAACATGCCGCTAGCTGGCTGAGAAACTTGGGTTCAAACCGCAATAAGTTGTTAAAAAAAAGAGATGCAGGTTGTTTGACTTCATGCAGTGAGACTGATGGAACCTAAACCAACACAATGGCTGTAATATACAGTCCTTGTTGATGCCTAACAAAAAAAGAATGGCGTCATAAAAGAATTGATGAGTATATCCGGGAGGATCGATATATAGATTTACTTAAAACAGGGACACTGAAAGAATGCGTTTAATATCCCAAATGAATGTAAACTGGCCTCTGAGCCCTAAAAGTCATCTTCAAACAAACCATTTTCCTTGAATGTTCCGTCTTTAGACATTATGGTGGTTGTTAAATTACAAATTGTCATTTTAGAGATGTAGGGCTCTGGCTCAGGGCTCGGTAATCTATCACACAGTCAAGGAGCGTTTCCGCTGATTGCAGATCTTCTGAAGGACTTCTTCTCTCCTCTTATTAATCTTAACTGGACTGAGCTCAGGAGAGTACTCAGATGATGCCATTTCTGGCTGAAGGCATTAAATTGGAAGTGTCTTCTTCTTGCCATCGAGCCGATAAAGCTCTCTTTCCTCGGGAGGACAGCTGCTCCAGGCCTCGGCGTAATCTAAAAACCATTGCTCATTCCAGTGGAGTTTAAAGACCGACGACACAAGCGATATTACCTTCAGCGGGGAGAAGGCGACAGTCACTGGGACTGTTCAGGTTATTTAGAGATTTCCTGCAAAAATAATTTGATCTTTCTTGGCAAATCTGCTAAAATAATTGCTGACCGAAATATTCTTTGTCGGGCCTCTCAGAGATATGTAAACTGTAAAATAAGAGTTTAGAGAAGACATACAACAATAAGTAGTGAAACGTTTTTCATAACAGGATGGATCCTTCAGACTGGCAATTAATTCTGTAGAAATAGAGTCCACTGGATTTACAAATATAGTTAAAACATCAGGAACGAGATGTTTAATATCTTATTTCTTTGCTTTTATATTCACAATCTAAGGACTTAATGTGTGCAGGGGGGGTACCAAGTTGGCACGCCACCAATGCTATAGCTAATCGAGTAAAACGTGATTATGGGGATCCATTGCTGACAGCCTGTAAAGATTCTACTGAGACGTACAAATTAGTCTAATTATGTGCTGCCAGGAGTGGCATTGTTTCAGAACAGCATCCATGGCTGCGGCTTCGGATAACCAAGAAGCCAAATTTTAGGCAATTCCTTTGATAAAGAAACTGCGTGAAAGCGCTAACAGAATGATGCCTCAATCTCTGACTATTCTTCCCTTTTTATTACTAAATAGATTTATGTAATTTCACCATGAAAACAGTGAACGTTCGGACATAATCAAACCACGGAACATGATACTAGAGAGCAGCGGAGCCAAACGTAGCTAATCGGTGTCTTCAAGTAAAATAATGTGAGACTTGAAAAAAAAAAAAGTGATTGCTTTTTTTATGTTTTCTGCTACAAATGGAATGTTTCCAGTGAGAATTAAATGATGGTGAAATAAAACGAATGACAATGAAAATGGCTAAAAATCCCTGCAGGACCCAGAGAGGTCCTCAGAAACCACTTAAAGAACCACTGAAGTGAATAACACTGCTGCTAAAGAGCTCTCTATTATCAGCTGCTGTTTTTGAAAATATCTCCTTTAGAGATGAGCAATCACTAGACGTAATCCAGACTGCAATTTTTTTTTTTTTTCTTTTCAGCAATGCAAAAAATTGTAGGATTGAAGATGGTTCTTTTTTTGGCTCAAGTTCTTCAACTGCAAAGCTGCTAATGCCAACTGTTGTTGCACTCAGTGCATCGCTTGAGGATATGAACGTTCGCATACCCCAGTGTGCGTGTGTGACTCGCCGCTTTTCCCACCTTTACGTTATGCCAGGAAAACATCAGGACTGACATCCATCCACATCTTGCATAAATATTTATTCACATGCACAAGCCTGAGAAAAATGTGCAGTCGTAATACATCATTCTGTCTTAAACCCACAGAGCTATAATCCCATAACCTGGAGCACCATCTGTGCTGCGCAGCCTCGCTTCCCTTTGTGTCCTATGTCTTGCCAAACTTCACAGAGTTTTATCAAAGTACGCAGGACGTGCCCTCAGTGGCCCAACATCAGACAATACGCTTCACGCGGACTACATCACCCACAAGCCAAGGTGCTGACTGTGTGTGTGTGAGTGTGTGTGTGTGTGTGTGAGGGAGGATAAAAGACAACGACGGGATGAAAGCCAGGCTGAATGATTGATTGATGGAATGGAAGTGACTTAACAGACTCAGTAGAGGAGTGAGTCACAGAGATGGGGGGATAAAGGAGGTGAGGAGAAACTTTGTACTGAAACTTCAAAGGCACCACGGAAACCGCAGGGGAACCCCCCCCCCCCCCCCCCTCCCTCCCCGGTTCCATTGCATCCTGGCGTCTGATTGGATGGATGAGGAGCGAGGTGAATGCTCTGCACTGACATCAGTGACTATACAAAGGGAAGAAACGAGGTGCAAATGCTCTCATTTAAACTACATACAGGCCAACACTGTTAATTTATTCATCGGTACAGAAAGAACAATTTACAATAAAAATATATTTTGCTTTCTTCTCCCTGCAGTGCTAATTATCCGTGTGGATTATTTGGGTATTACGTGCTTTAAACATAGTCTCCGTTACACCGCCCCCCTCCCCTCCATTTCTAACCGTTATCTCTCGCTGCCTCTCCATCCCTGTCTCCACATTCCTCTCCACCTCTCAGCGCTTCTCTCATGGTAATCCTCCTTTTACTGTTTTTTTGGAGTCTGAAGTTTCAGCTCGCGGAGACAAGGGGTTGCAACGATGATGATGACGTTACCGTTTCACAATCCTGACCATTTGTGAAATCAGGTTGCCCCATAAGGAGGAACAGATGCTCTTCTTCTCAATGCCAGACATGCAGCACACCACTCTACACATGCAGCACGCTGCTAGATTCCAAATGGATATTAAATATGACATCATGTCAGAGGGAGCGACGCACCACCTGACATGATCTCTCATGCAATCGCATTGGAAGCAGGTTTAAAACAAAATGCAGGCTAATTAGGTCCAATCACTTTTTGAAGTCCTGATTTGCAGCGACAACCAAAAGCAGGAAGTGAAGAGAAGAAGATTTGTTTCTTTCAGTTCATTGAGCCAAAACACACCATCCCTGCCAACAACCTGCGTGCCTCTGTCTTTTCATATCAAGGAAAAGCTCAACATTAAAATATGAAACTTATTTCTGCTTATTAAAATATATATATAAATGGTGTGAGTGGATTTGTACACCGGCCAGACAATCTGAACACCTGTTCCGTTGGCTGCTTCTTGTGCTCATTAGCCTCCATACGTCACTGCATTGCACCAATGTAAAAAGACTAGTAGCAATGCTAATAACTTAGCATGGCTTGTGTGTGTGCACGACAAAAAAGCGTATTTACTGTAGTCATTGGATAAATATTAGCACAAGTGATTTCACAGAAGCTGTCAATCCAGAAAACAGTACAAATGGATCACATTAACTGTTTTATGCACAATACCAATGAACACACACAATGGTGCTGCAACAGTAGGACACAATGGTGTACTTTAGCTAATACACAGTGTGTGTGTGTGTGTGTGTGAAAGAGTGCACTGTGCACATGAGCACACACAGATACCGCCTAACAGAAGAAGAGATCACAGCTCATCACTGCACCACTCAATTTTTGACGACTCTCTCATCTCTTTCCAATGTGAAGACACACACACACACACACACACACACACACATAAAAAGGACACAGAGAGCAGAAAAATACAAAACCCAATACAGCAAAGAGAGCGCTGACAATTCAGAAGAGGCTCAGAAGTAAAGCAGTGTTGGAAGAGGAGGGAGGAGGGAGACCACATTTACTGCATGTCTGCTACATGAAGAAATACGGCGTTTTCTATGTGTCACATTTTACAAATAATGACTTTAGTATTAATAAGACAATTAAAAGAGCCATCAATAAGTCTTTATGGGGAAGTGTGCATGTTATTCCTATTTAAAGAATATGCAGTGTGTACAAAAGGTGATATATCTATGATGGGTTGTTTGTTTGATTCCGCCACACAAATCCTACTCAAAGAGTATGTGAGGTTGGGAACTTTATCATTGGATTTTAACGAGATGATTATCATGTCTTGACGAAGGAGAAGTCCATCCAACCATCTATTAAATCTCAGCAAATCCGGTGCAATCTAGCGCAGTGTTCACATAAACTGAAAGTTAAAAAGCTTTCTTAATTTATTCATCTAGAGTTGGAATGGAAACATAAAGAATGGTGTCATCTGCATAAAACATCAGTGGTTCAAAAGGAATGATATAATTATACATTATGGAATTACAAGTGAATCATACATTGATCCTTCTGGCAAGAATGTTCTATACTTGTGTAGAGCAGTAAAATACAACAGTACAAATTAAGAAATAGAGCATACACATGTTGCCTTCATCCTCCATCACTTACTCTTTACTCCACTGAGGAAAATGCAAAGACAAGGGTGGATGGAGGAGAGATAAATAAGAGAAAGGGAGAGATGAAGTGAGAGAGATTGGGGGCAAGATAAGTCCAAAAATAAAGGAAGGAAGAGTGCTAATGAGTACACTCAGGTTTGCTCTGTTGCTGTGACAACATGCCGGCTCATTGCTTCAAGCCACAAGGCTGCATATCTAATGAATAGCACAGAGACACGTACAGTTGAGAGTACAGAATGCAGTATGTCACCACAAGCTATTGTCATCCGCATAGTATTTCAGGCCAAGAAAGCAGAATACAATACTAGAACATAAATGGCACCCATGTGTCTGCACTAAAAACCATCAAATAGGTATGCCAACAGAAAGAAAAGCAGCCAGGCCTCTTATCAGGACCACCATGCTGCGACTGTTCCAGTTGGAGTGAGCTGAATAGTTTTGGTAGTGGAAAGATGAGCTCTGGAGAAAAGAGGTAAAAAAAAAGAACCTTCACAATGCAGCAGATCCTCCTGCATCAGGACCCCCCTGGCGTCCACGTCGACAGACACAGCGTGCAACAGAGTCGAAATACAGCTCATAAAATATCTGAGTGAAGTAAGCAAACTGTGAAAAGATGTAGGAATTTAACTGGGTGTATAAAAAAGGAAATTGAAACGAGGCGTGCTTGGCAGGGATTTCCTCTCTACGGCTTTGATTTAGCTCTTGCGCCTCGAAACAATGCTGCTCGTCAATCACCTCACACAGTGGGGTGTGACAATATGATGATATGTGAAGTGATGGATGTTTGTTTTTATCTCTGCCTGGTTGTTATACCACCCCTTACAATAAAACCACATTCAAAAACAACATGGATCATCGTGTTATTAATGACCTGTAGTCTGAGTTGAAGCTAACTTAGCGGTTTGTACTCGTCTTAACACGAGCCACAAGCGATTTGTCCCTCTGTGCTTACCTTCCTCAGCAGGTTGCAGATCCTCTCGATGTTCCGCAGTCTTTCTCTCTGTCAGGAGACAAAAGCCAAAGTTTAGCCTCTTTCACGTTTCACGCCTCGCTCAGCTCCAATGTCAAGACATTACCTGTCACAAGTGTGTAATGTTTGCTCATCATGCCTCGTGAGGATCACTCATAAAGCTTTGAACTGACTTTACATCGATGAGGTTAAATGTATCATCTGGATCCAGTATTGCCTTGTAAATGATTTGACTCGACTCTCCTGAGGTCACCTTAGGTCATGTCTTATCACTAACTTTAGGACCTGATGAGACAACTGCAATATCTCACAGCGTTTCAGTGTTTTCCCTCCGCAGGTGTCTCCATGCTTAAACCACTTACTGTATTTCATTATTTAAGTCTTCTCTTCCAAGTGTAATAAGCTGTAAAATACTTAAGTCAGCATTTGCCACTTTGCTGACTCGAACCGCCACCATTTCACCAAAGCTTTTAACATCAACATCAAATATTAAAATAACTCCTGCAGCTCGTCGCTGGCAGCTCTAGATGTGATGCGAGGCGTGACGCAGAGCTGCTGACTTATGAATCATATATTGATCTGAGAATCGGGGGCGATTGTGTTGGTTGGACTTTGCCGCTGCGTCTCCCTGGCTGTAAATGCCACCGGCAGAAACGCCACGGGAACAAGAAGTATAGAAATAAATATATATATTCGGGCTGGTGCAGAGCAGGACAGACAAGCGTGTCTAAATATGAAACGGAATTAAAAAAAATCACAACAGCAATAAAAAACGATCTGAAATGGAAGCAAATGGAAACGCTTCATTAATATAGAAGACCACTGGAATTAGTGCTTAAAGTGTTTCTGAAAAGCCACAGTGCTTTTTGATTTTCACAATTGAATGACACTAAAAAGCGTGCACTGAATCTCCGTGACTGCGTTCCCTCACCGGTTTAACTCACCGCATGTTTAATGCTGAGTGCAAGCACGAAGTCTGCAAGAAATCTGATGTCACTGTGTGAAAATGCAACTTCCTACTGTGTGTGTGTGTGTGTGTGTGTGTGTGCGTGCGTGCGTTTGAATGAGGAAACCGGTTCCTCCTGGTTGAGCTGCTTGAGAATGTGTGTTCAGGCAGTGATAGTTTTCTGCACACACACACACAGAGAGAGAGAGAGTGAGAGAGGAGAAGAACGCATTTGCAGATTGAGTGAATAAATCTCATTTTACCAAGGATGTGCCTCGTTAAAATAATCCAATATTATTAGTCTACTGATTAAAACCAGTTCAGATTATCTGAACTAGTTTTGATAAACTAGTAGTCAAACTGTGTCTTTGGGCCCAGTTTTGGCATTATGTTCTGCTCCATTTGCTCTAATCACCAATTGAGAATATTGAATTTTGTGGAGGAGCCGCTCATCAATCACACTCATGCAGGGAGATGGTCAACAATTTATCTGATTAGAGATTTAATTGATTGATTGAACTCTACAACACATCTAGATGAAACTGATTAAAGGAGAGGATGTTTGGTCAAATACCCTTTTTTTTTTTTTTGTAAAAGACAGCAACCAAGCACATTCCCCAAAATGTTGCGCTGAGCCCATTTCCAATCGAAGTGTTAGATCCGCCTCGACACCCATATGCACACAGACTGATAAAGAACGAGCTGAGGGTTGCTGGAGGTGTTGGCATAGCAACTCATCCAAAAGTGGAAAAGTATTTTTTAATTCTGCACCAAACAAACCATCGATCAGGACCGAGTGGCCGTGCAGCTTCCCCGCTTAGCCGGAATCTGTGCTTCTTAATGTGGAGCTGTTGCGATTCCAGCCGAGCTAAAGCCGCACACACACACACCAAGACAACATGAGCGGCCGCACAGCAACGAAGGACAACACTTGCATCAGCCGACAAACAACAACCAGCGCTCTGCCCCTTCATTTGAGAAAACAAGACTCCATTTCTGTCTGTGGAAACAATCTACAAATGCGACCTGGTGGAGGAGTTGAAGGTCACCTCCGGCTCCTCACCGGCCACCTATCCTCTCTCCCCATCGGGCCCTGCCTTTCAGAAACTCCCCCCAGCTCTCACCTCAGGCTCCTCCTTTTTAAACTAAATCATCTTTTTGTCTCCCTGCATCCAGTTCAAGCTCTAGACTATCAACGCTGTTCCCCATCCGTCCAGCAAATTTCATGGAAAACTGGCGGGTTTTTGTGTAATTCTGCTGACAAACATAACAACCGACTGATAAAGTGCACTTGGGTGAAAGTGTAACCTCTTTGAATAAACACAGATGTAAACATGAACATTAGTTACGACGGGAATTTAAAAAGGGTGGAATGCCACAAATCGTGTCTCGTTGAAGATGCTTCATTTATTTCAGTGCTCTGAATATTAAAATCAGAGGGGGGTTAGGTTGGAGGCTGTGAACGAGAGACAACAAGAGAGAGGAGAAAACACATACAAAAAAATGAGGGTCAGCGCTGTGTTATTTTGTAAAAGCATCATTTATCAATCAAGCATCGCTCCCAACCCCTCCAAAGAAAAAAAACAAAACACCTGAAGGACATCACCTTATTCCGCACAAATGGAAGCGTGGGAAAAAACGATATTTTGCGCTGCCTTTGAACTTTTCAATACTTCAAAAATGATTTATAGTAGACACAGAAGCCGCTTCATCTAAAGAGTCTGACTTTGAAGTGATCAGTACTGCAGCAGCACACCGGACTAAAAAGGGAATCGATGATTGGGAGGAGGAAATACTGGGAATACATGTTTGGTGAGAATTTGTATTCTTAGTGGCAGATTCATGCAGATTCATGCAGATTCATGCAGATTCATGCACCGTCTGTCCTCAGAATGACCTTGCCCACTGCGGACACACACACACACACACATGCATCTATACTTAAAACATACAGAACACACGTGATCCAACCAATTATCTGGTTGAGACCACATCCTTAATCAACCAGCTCGCTCTGGCGTGACACCAACACCCCTTCGCTTTACCCCTCTGTCTTGAACGAGGTCACACAAATGCATTCCACTCAAAGGTACTGGGTGTGTGTGTGTGTGTGTGTGTGTGTGAATCAGCTTGACAAGTGAAAGTGGCACAGATGTATCAAGGAGTATGAGGAAGGGAGTTGAAGGTGAAGGGTGGGGGGGGAGGCCTGAGCTTAACGTGTATTTAAACAGGTAGATCAATTAAGAGCAAATTATCCTACACAGGAAATGGATTTCGATTGGAAAGCAAACCCATGAAGATGAGGAGGGTGGTCATAATTTCAAATTAGTGGAGCTTCCAAGTGTTTTTAAATGCTGTGAAATAATCCCATCCCCCCCCCCCCCCCGACAGATGTGAAGCATCAACTTAAAGAGAGGAGACAACCGTGGAGCAGTGAGGAGGAGTGATGTGATGCAGGGGACGAAGGGCAGAGGGGCCATTTAAAACGCGTGAAGACGCTTCAGACGCTGTCGTCACTCGTCTTCGTATCCTCGACTGGATGCTGATGAAAAACACAAAATCTCACATTCATAAAACATCTTAGTGAGAGAAAAGATCAACCGCTTGCTTTCCTTCCTTTCCTCCCCCAGTTATTCTGATTTCACGCTCCTGATATTATTGCTGCTCCCGGCTACAACTTTATCCTCTCATACTTATGCAATGCGTGCATACCTTAGGACTGCGTGCCATAAAGTGTGCATCATCTCTCTGCCGTCTGTGTCGGAGTCCCCAAAGCAATGACGCCGTTAACATTGGCTCTGCATAATAAACCCAGACCACTGTGGGGAAAAGCCAGTTTTCCCTGCAGCGCGTGTGTTTGTTTGACAATAATGAAAAATGTACGGCGACCAAGACGAGCCGATGATTACTAAAGAACAGTTTTTTTAAAAAAGAGACAGAATGTCACAGATTATTTTGAGTCCAAACATTCTGCTCACTGGAGGGCGAGTGCAGCAGTTTCATTTCCTGTGTAGAGCTGACCGACGTGGGATTCCCGGCCCCTGGACTCGGGCGCACCGGTGGCCCATCTCGCCCATCTCGCCCGCCCCGTCCGGGCGCGATGGCAATTTAAAACGATCAACTACGCCAAAAACTAGTGGACAAAGATGGGCACCGAGCAAATCCGGGAGGCGATTAATGTTTTTATGATGATCGGGGCCCTGGATTATTTTTTTAAAGGATTATTTTAATCTCATCATTAGGAAAACAAATTACGGTGAGCGCTGAATACAGAAGGATGCTCTTTCAGGATCCTGCCATTAAGAGAAAAACAAAAAGAGGAAGATTGAATCTGAAGTTTATGAATGAAAAGTGAAAGCAGTGAAACATTGAAAACAACAGAAGGATGTGACAGATGTGGGCAAAGAAATGAGAAATTATATAAACAGAATTATAGTTTAACCGGTGATTAAAGTCCACATCGTGCCAGGAAAGACTAGTAATGAAAAACATCCAAAACCACAACCAGACCATCAGCCTGTCCAGCAACAGCAGCTATAACTTGCCAGTTTGGTGTGTGTGTCCACGCAACGTGAGGTTCCTCCCCAAGGCAGCGGGGCTGACAGAAACCGCTAATTAGACTGCCTGGTTTTAAGAAAGACAGCGACAGAAAGAGAGGAAAGGAAGGGGAGCTCGGTGGGAGCTGTTACGCAAGAGGCGATGGGAAATGGGGATCATTACTGGATCCATACGACATGAGAGAGGGAAGGAGGAGGACGTCTTATTACTGCATTCAGGAAGCTGTATTAAAGTTACAAGTTGTTGCCTCGGGATGAACCATTAACTTTACCGAAAGGAGTGTGTGTGTGTGTGTGTGCGTGTGCAGTCAGATCAAGTCTTTACTGGCTTCAGAATGATTTCCCCTGATGGTTGACCTCTATACATGTTTAACTAATGCACCGGGACCCCACAACATGTGCGCAATCAAACTGTGAGCATTTCACCGCGTTACCATGACAACAGAGGTCAAGCTCAGTTCATATAGGGGGGGACGTGTCCTGAACGTTGCACTTTTATTTATTTATTTCATTTAGGTGGTGACACACAAGCGGATGGCTCTCAGAAATACAGGAGACCGAGAAGAGAAAGGAGAAGGAAGGGAAAATTAGAATGAACATTTTGCACCCATTCCCCTGCTGGGCTCTTTGATATGTTCTGCATTGCATAATGATATGCAAATATGAAAGCACCACAGAGTAGAGTCTAATTCACTGTTTTCACAGTCTTGAAAACTTCTCTCAAGCCGAAGAAGCCTTTTTCATTTGTCTCTTAAGAATTCCCTCATTCAGCTGTCACTTCCTCTCACTCTCCATCTCAGTCGCTCCTCTTTCACCCAGTTTACAATCTCTCTCTCTCCCCCCCTTTTCTCCCATCTATCTCCTATTCTCTCCTATTCATCCCTCAAGGAATTACTGAAGTCTATACTCCAGAGGAGCGATCCGGTCCAGCGCTCCTAAGTCAAAGTCACCTCCAAATTAAATGCTGGCGCTACTGTACTTTCATGCATTATTAAGAGCCAACTGTGTTAGTAAAAGCCCAAAAGACTCCAGGGATGAAGGATTTCAAGGGCTGGAATCCATCCTAAAGCAACTTTCCAATGCTGGCCAGCGTTAAAACACATTTCTCCTGATTGCTGCTGTGGCAATTTTGAGGCGCGACGGAACAAAGCAAATTTTGGCTGTTTCTTCACTGGGGACATTTTGAGAGACGTGATGTTGAGATGGCGGGCGCATTCGGGGTGTACCCCGCCTCTCCCCCCCATAACGAGCCGGGATAGGCTCCAGCAACTCCCGGGAATAAAATGGATGAATGGATGGTTGGGTGATGTTGACATCAGGGTCAAACACTTGACGTAGCCAAGAGTAAAGAGATTCCTTTTCCTCTTGTAACACATTGAGTATTTTAATATGTCACATATTTACAGCAAAATCCAGGATGAGATCATTTAAAGCACTTTTAAAAAATATATATATTCACGGTACATCCCATATCTACATGCCAGCTGGGAGAAGTTAGCATATAGGCTGTGCATAATCCATTGTATTAACCTGTAAAACAACTTTTGTTAAAATGCAAAAATTCTCTCAGCAAAATGAATAAACGCTCCGATTTAGGAACATTTATAGCAGGCTGAAAAAAAAGCCTAAATCCCTGTATTATCCTGAAACATAAATAGTAGCAGGGGGGGGAATGCTTTTAGTGGTGGGTGTGAGAAGCAGTGAGTCTGTTGGCATTCAAGGAGGCGCTAAACCTAAATGATTTAGGTTCGATCCACATTAGCGTTCAGAAAAATTAGGAAACACGTCAGCTGGATATTTAGTGCTGCAAAACCATCTCAAAATACAAGCAGTATTGACCAAAAACTCTTAGCAGGGAAATGTATTTGAACTGTCGAAGCTAAAAAATACACGTACTATAAAATATAGCTGATTGCTGTTAATGGCTAATGTTTTAAAATCTTACTACTGCAAGTTGTTTGAGGTGGTGCTTTGTTTGTTTGTTTAATTGTTGATTAAAGATGACTCATTCACACTCGAGGTTTCGGCCTGAGTCTCTGAGAGAGGCGGGCGAAACGACTGTAATTCGCTGGTTGCTGCTTTATTTGGGATGAATGGAAAGAGGTCAATAAGATCATACTCTAAACTTTAGTGTCCAAAGGAATGAGCAAGAAGAAGAGGAAACGGCAAACCTACCGCATGGAGAGGATTGCCCTGATCGATCGGCACCTTGAAGTCAGCCTGGAGCTCATCAAAAGCTGTTATCTGTTAAAGGAAAGAGGAACAAGGCGACGTATCATTAGCACAAATAAAAACATTTATCTGCCAGTGTTACGTTGCCATCAGTAAAACGCCACTGAACCCACGGCAGGCGTGAACAGCGAGAATTTAAAGGCACGAGCTAGAGAATATTACTGTGTTTGTGCAAAGAGAGGACGGCCGTGCGCGGCATGAAGACGCCATTCCTTGCATTGAGCAGCGTAAAGGAAGCAGCGTGACAGCGTTGTACGTGTGAATGTGTTAGTCCTGCGTTGGAAATTACCAAGAGAGAGAGAGAGAGAGACACGACAGAGGTTTGCACCAACCCCGGGTTATTTCCCTGGACCCCCCCCCCCCCCCCCGCACTGACAGGCAGCTCTTTACATGTTATTTCCCAGTGGATCCAACAGGGATCCCGGCTCATTGCGTCGCTCTGTTATAATGCGTCGGCCTCCCTTGGGCTTTTCCTCACGGGCAAGGGAAACACGCACACACGCACACACACAGCCTCTATGAGGGTGCATAAATCCAAGCATCCAGGGAAGCCCTGAAACACAATCTTCCATAGCGGACGTGATTGACTTCACTAATGCATCCTGATTTGCGCCGCATGGGGAGAACACTATAGACCGGATGCTCTGGTGTGCGTCAGCCTCAACGGATCGTTCGCTTTAATATAACAGCTGTCTTATAGCGCCCAATTATGGGAGCAGTTTTGAGAGGTCGACAGCAGCTCTGATATAATTTGATGAAGCACAGAACACTGAGGAGACCAGATTATATAAACTACATCCTACGTTAATCCATTTTTTTTCATTCAGCCACCCCAGCCGTATAAAGCTTCTCCTCCTCCAGCAATCGTAACGGACTCGTATAGGCCAGAGGTGACACACAAAGCCTCCCAACATCTTCTGGTTCCGGACTCTCCTTCTAGTCAGATTTGGCCAGAAGGTCTCCTCAAAAGTGTCCAAGAGTTCCAGGATAATGCGAGTCTCCTGAATCGGCTCATGGTGGTTCCTCATTCCTCAAGTGAGTTTTACCGAGGGAGGTGGGAGTTTGGCATCAAGTAGAACTTTCTCTCTACGTGCAGACCTCTAGTGATTGGTTTGAAAATTCCTTGGAAAGCTTGACCCAGGAAAATTGAACTTAGGTGAAGAATCGGGTCAGGAGTTACTCGAGAACCCTTTAAGTGCAGAAAGGTAACCGGCATATCAGGCCTAATGTCATGTTGAATCAGCTGCCTATGATAAGTTGATTCCTGATTTTCATTTTCTACCATGGATGTTTGTCTGTAATCCAACAGTCTGACCGGTGTTGCATCACATCCCCTTGATCTTGGTCTATCATGATCAGAAGCAACATTACCCCCCCCCCCCCCCCCGAGCTGCAGACCAGAGAACCAAAACCGAAGTCAGTGACGTGCTCAGAGGAGTCCTGCTGGAGACCGGCTGGCAGTGGCCGAGAGGCTGTTCTTTGCTAAAGCAGTCCCATTTTGATGTGGAGGTTCACTTTCACAGCTTTGAAGTCAATGTTGGCTGGAGCAGCAAACCAACCGCCCCCCCCCTCCGCCTCGCTTGGGGCCAATGCAATGCATGCAGCATAAACAGTATGCTTCCTGCAGGATGGATCGACACCTTGCTGTGTGTTTGCAACGGAAAAAAGGTGGCACAGAAAGATGGCTGAAGACTGAATTGTTGTCGGTGTAAATTTGTGCTAGTTTTCATTTATTGAAACCACGACAAACCGAAAACATGCTTTTCCAACCTCGGAACCTTCAAGCCATTCATTTGGAAATAACAAGATTGAAAAACAACAGAAATCCGGGGAAACTCCACTCTAACGCGAAACACTACAAGGTCCAATTGAATTATTCATAGTCTTCTCTTCATTATTCATTGGGATTTTAAATCCACTCAGTGTGGCTTAATTTTCTGCACAAGCGTTCCTCGCCAGTTTACACCGACGTTTATATGCATGGACCTCCTGACACTGAACTGGACTTATTACAGTCGGACTGTTTCTACGCAATAATAGGCCTGATGTAAAGTTAACAAATTCCCCCACGAGGAACAAGATCTGCAACAACAAATATTTTTACATCGAGTGAACCAAGAATGGCAAATGCTTTGGTGTGCACCTATGTTGGTGCTTATTATGTGATTAATTTTCTTAACAGTAGGTTTAATAATTAAATGTTAGAGAAGGGAAAAGGGAATTAACCAGACTGGACATTTAATGATTCAGGGAAATCCTTGTGCAAGGATTCCCACTCTTTTTTATCTTTTTAAGTGGAACTAAAAGGGTAATCCCAATCATTTTCCCGGTTGCATTTTGCTTTGAATGTCCAAATTAACACTGGATGTACGGGCTCTGTAACTATCTCCTCTCCCGCAGACGTGCCACTGGTAACGGGGCGTCCTCTGGAGAGTGGGCTTGTGTTCTGATCTCCAACATGCTCCCATCAGTATCGCTCCGTATCTGCGCTGAACACCTTGGTGGGGGTGGGCGGATGCTGAGGGAGGCAGTTTCTCTGATGAACTGTGCTATATCCAATTCTGGCCCAATTGACCCCTCCCTAACGCTGTGATGAGATCACACAAAATAAATCTCTACCATCCAGAAAATGCCCTAAAGCCACGCGAGAAGGTCCGTGTGGGTTTCCTCCGGCTTCCTCCCACCTCCAAACTACAAACTGTCTGTAGGTGCGAGTGTGTGCCTGTTTGTTTGTCTATGTGTGGCCCCGTAATGCTAACTATGCTGCTCTTTGCTACTAGATGATCTCTGATGCTCTGGAAGTCTATGAGGATGCTATTGATCCTGGTCTCAAACCGGGAGGATGGATATAGCTCCGCATATATAACTCAGTAGAATTATTCTCCTCATTAATTAAACATAGCGTCTCTTCATCACTGCTGCTATTCCACTTCAGACTTTTATCCACTCCCGCACAGGTAAGACAACAGTTGAATCTCTATCTGTCGTTATGTGGAGAAAACAAAATCAATGCAAATCCAGTTGATGATAATCCATAAATCCTCGCAGGATTTACCTTGTCAGCTGTGATTACTTTACTCAGAGAATGTTTCACAATCTGGAAAAAATCAAACCAAATCAAATCAAATGGAAAAAAGCTGGAACAGCGACTTGTTTGATGGTAAATGAGAAGACAACAGTCAGAGATTAAAACCCGTTCACCTTTCGACCTGTGCTGTTGCATCTGTTGAAATTTGCCACGAGTATCATCAATAAGGAGGAAATAAGTGGAGATGAAGAGGAGGGAGGGTGAGAAATCACCACACATCATCCTGGCTGTGCTGTGAAATAATAAGAGCAGTGGAGTCGGCATGATGGATGAGGAGCCAGCAGGGGTTAATGAACACAGAGCAGCCCGACCATATACACTGATCGCCTCCCTTCATTATCGCCATCGGTGCTCGGCGCCAGAAAACTGTTGACTTTCTGCTTCATTGAGATTACAATCCGTCCCCTCGTCTGTGCATTTCTTCCTCCTGATGTCTTCCTACAGATTACACAGTTTAAAAAGGAGCGCGATGGAAAACCTGCACCGTAAAATGTTAGGTGTTTCTGCTCTGTCGGTCAGAGACGTGTACAACGTTAAAAACACGCTGTACACGAATACGCATAATGTACTCCGTGAGAGCTGAACATGGCTGCGTGCTTAAGAGCAGTCAGACGAGATGAGACACACGAGCAGAATGTCATAGAAGTGTTGTTGTTTTTTGGACTAAATTCACAAGGAGCAGAAGAAAGATTAACCGCAAGATAAAAGACATCTTGCAATATTTATTTATCCCACTGTTGAAAATGTACCTTACAATGGTGAGCAAAGTACTTCATGTACTAATACATGCTATTTATTTGTGTGCACTCCTGATTATTATTATTACTTCCACGGTGAACTTGTGACTATAACTTTACTGTAGTTAATTAAGTATTTTTTATTTTTTTTTATGTGTGGCACTGTGACCCCGCCTCTCACCAAAGCTCAGCTGGGATTGGCTCCAGAGAGCCTACAAAGGCCAAAGATATTCACACAGAAAACGAATGCGTGAATAAATTAAGAAATAAACTAATTATTATTAATTATCATGGTTTTCAGCATTAATGTAAATTTGTTTTGCAGTGATGTTTAAATGTCTGCAAGCAATTCTACATTAAAACAAGTGTATGCTAACGGCGCTACCTAGCGCCATGCATTGCTCAGACGGCCACAGAAACATTTAACACCCTATAAAGTTGTCTATTTTACCAGCATAAGGTTTAATATTGGATGAATAAATTATATCAAGACCATTAAGAGGAAAGCTGATTGTTCAGCACTTAATTTATATTTCATTGCTGTTATTAAAACATGAATAATCCAGATGAAGCCAGAATGAATTTTTAAAGCTCTCTCCAAAACAAAGAGAAATGGTCCTTGCTAGTAACTCATTTATAGATCCTGAGCTCTTTATTTCTTTTTGTCCCATGATACCGTGTGCAACGCGCCCCGGAAAAGGTCAACGCCATCGCAGGACATTTGTGCAACTCGGCATGGAAAATGTAGCTTTCCCTCAAAGCGCTAAAGAAGCCGAATCAGCCTTCTGTTGGGAAGTCTGATCGGTCGTACTTCAAACACGGATCGCCATGGGAATGTCACAGAGAGAAACTGATGAGGAAACTTTCCTTTATTCAGTATAGTCCATTCGTACTATTTTTTTTATTGCCTGTTTAAAACTCTCTCCATGTTCTGTACCAAAATTTATTTTGAGTCGGGGTGTATAAACATAGTAACTATGTGGTTTTAAATGTTGTAATGCTGTAAATAATATTAGTAAGCAGTGGAACATGTCCAACATATTCAGTAATTCGGACAATTTTCTGATTATAAAATGTTTTATAATTTTTTTATTTATTTAAAGACAAGTTGCTGATTTAAAAATGTTTTCAATGAAATTAAGTGAATTCCGATGACGCCAAGAGATGCCTGTGGGCAGATGATGCTGGAATGGGATGGAAATTCCAACATAGTAGAAGAGATGACATCAGTTTGACATCCTGCCCTCGGCCACACATCTGCATCCCGGGGCTTTCCCAGCAAGCAGAGGCGCACCAGAGGGGGGGGGGGGGATCACATGGGCGGAGGATCATCCAGAGACGGCGAGCCACGGCGATCCGGGAGGCTGCGGTTCACCTTTGTGCGTTAATTTAAACGTCTTGGTTAACGGCGTGCCGGAGTGCTCCCATGGGGCGGCTGCCACGTGCGTTTTATGAGATGAACAGATTGACTCAGCCAATTTTCAGCATCTGGTATGAAGTGGGTCACTCAGAACGCCATTATATCCCACAGCAAGAATACTGTGGCATGCTTAGCATCAATATTTAACATATATTACTCCTAATGGACAAATGCGTCTTACATTTTCTGTGTGTGTCAGCGTTCTGCTAGCCAAGTCGCGTCCTTGCAACAACAACAAAAAAGCCTTTATATTAAAACTACACTGTGTTTATTTATACTCAATATAATAACTCAAAGTTTGTTTCTCATTAACTTGTAACGTGCATGTCTATTTATTTAGAACACGAATAAAGAGGGCGCAGCGGCTGCTCCTCTGGTACCTTATCACAGATTGGTGGCGACAGAGGGACACGTACCGAGATGGATCAATAAAGAATTAGCGATTGAAAGCTTCACAGTGTGTCTGAACTCAGGACGGTTCCAATAGTGACCCCCCCTCATCATATTTACAAGGTGGGGGAAAAAAAATCAAGCAAAGCCATTCTAATAAAGTAAAATAAAAACAATGAATTAAAGAATCTTCCATGAGAACTGTTGCATTCAAGCCCAAATTATAGTTCTATTTACTTAAACTACGTATACATGTTACACGATTGACAATACTTTGCAAAATTATAATAAAGCTGTAACCACAAATGCATCAGATTATAATATCGGCGCACTGCCAGGATTATACTCAGATTATTTGCGAGTTATACTACGTAGTGTTTGTAAAGTAAATTGTATCATGTCTTTAATTGACTTTAATAGTGCTGCTCATTATAATTAACCAACGGTGAGTCCTGGGAATGTGATTCATCCCGATATTCCACAGACGCCCAGCATGTCCTCTTTTATTTCCAACAGAGGTGAAACTTTTGTGTGTGAATGAGGGGGGGGGGGGGGGGGGGGGGAGTCAGATCCATCAGATTAATTGAAAATTACTTAATGAAAGATTTATCATCTGAAAAGGAGCCGAGGAGAAGATTAGCCGAGGAGCTAATTAACAGCGTAGGGTTTGATTGATCGCTGACAGGAGTCTGTCTTCAGGCGGTCATTCCCGGGACTGCTCGTACGTTTGAGACAAAGCAGTTCAGAACACGTTAAATGTCCCTCGTCCTTTCTGCGTGGCCTGTGTTGTTTTTTTTTTTACCATTGTCCTTCTCTTTTAGTTCATTTTCACCAGTTTGCTTTATTTTTAGCCTGACTTTTACACCTGGGAGGGTTTGACTCAGCACACTTTGCTCTTTTTTAGCCGCTCTGGGGGGGGGCTTTAACAAACTAACCTTTTGGTCAAGCGGCCGCCGCGACAGCACGATTCAGGTCTTTCAGCCGTTCGCCAAGACGAGGGCTTGAAATTAAAAAAGCAGAGGAACAGCTCTGACGGAGCGATGGCGACCTGCCAGAGAGGCTGACGAGAGAGAGACGCAGCCAAAATCTCTCCGCGCTTGGCAGGTGGCCGGTGTTAATGTGCAGCCTTGGATCTGCTAAACGCTTCCACAGCTCTGCACATTCCCACCTCGTAGCCTCTTCCTAATTACGCCCCCCCCCTCTCCGGCTGTATGGACTCCAGCTTAAGACGCTGCACGTCATTGCGAATGGAGAATCAGTGGAGGAGGCTTCTCTGTTGTTTCTGCAGCCTTAAACAGAATGCAAAAAAAAAAAAAAAGACACCCGGGTGCAGAATAATGCGTTTCATTGTGATCCTTCCGCCGGGTGCTGATCACAGGCAGAAGGTGAAGGAGGAGTTGTGCTCCTCCTTCACGGGTTCACGGGTTCCAATTTGCTTTTTGCGTAACTGCTCGGCGTGAACTGAACGATCAGGGTCTCTTTATTTCTGCTCTGTGAGCAGACACATGGGGGGGGGGGGGGGGCACTGTCTATCTGACATACAGGCAGACCCACTATTAACTGTAATTGCTAGAGAATCAGTTGCTGTTTCCATGCAAAAGACAGATGCGGGGGGGCTGGGGGGGGGGCATTAGGCTGGAAACCTGACCCAAATCTGTCTTTACATAAGGCAGTGCACGATGGAGTTCGCTGCTCATAATGAGATTATTCAAATATCACAATGCAGTCGGTCATATCGACGCCGGCTGATCTGAGGCGTCGTTAAAGGCGCAGAGAGGACGAGGAGGGAGATTACACGCCACGAGACGCCCTAATCGATAGGGAAGGAAGGCTTTTTTTTTAATTGATCTGTGTTGTTTGGAGACTGTTACCAGCATTTATTGGGTCCGCGTGCACGCGTGGAACCGCCAAACGTGGTAAGACGAGTAGAATATAGTGACGAAATGGTGAAAGCGATGGATGCTTGAATGAATGAAGGAGAAGCAGCGGAGGATGGAGTCGCGCACCTGCAGTGTAGAGGGGGGGGGGGGGGGGCACAACGATCACACCTGTCTGTCCACATGCACGCGCCCCACCGATCGGCTAATGGCGTGAATGTTTTCTTTTTTATTATTTTTTTTTACTTACGTGCCATATCGCGAAGAAGATCAGCGACACGCAGAGGACCATCGACAGCATGTAGCAGAAGGCAGCGAAGGTGAACATAACTGAAGGGTTCCCGAAGAAGCGCGATCCCACTGACACACATCTAAAAACAAAGTGAAGGGACGGAGGAGAGTCTTGCAAAAAGAAAGTTCTCACGGTGCCACGAGAAGCCCGCGAGAAGCCCACGCGAAGCCCACGCGGTTCCGGCACCGTGACTTCCGTCCCTCGCAACCTTTCACAACAAACTGTTGCAGGAAAACGTCTCCAGAGGGCTCCGGGCCCGTGCGTCTCTGAAGTCTCGGCTGGTCTCAAATCAGCGCGCCACGCAATCAGTCACGGGCACGAGCCTGGTGTGATGCGCCAGGGTTCTGCGCCAAACCGTCCGGCGGAGGCGCATCGGTAATCCGTTCAGCTCCGTGAGAAGGAGACGAGCTCGCCGTGCGCCGCGGCGTTAATAAATGCTGCTCGCGCTCTCCGCGGTGGACCAATCAGAGAGTGCGGCACAGTGCAGGCAGGCGCGTGAACAGGTGGATTTTTTTTTTTGGAGGAGCACCCGGCGTGCTTGTGCGCATGTGTGTGAATCCAAGATTCTCTTTCCACAGATCTTTCCTGGTTTTGGTACATTTGGGTGCTAATTTGGATCTTATTGTTCTTGTGAGAAACATCAAAGGCTTTGACGTGTTGCATCCAGATTGATTAACACACCTATTATACATACAAAGCGGCCGGATCGATCACCTGATCCGCTCCTGTACTGAACATGCCTCAGACTGAACCCAGATGGGCCCTTTAATGAGAGCCTGACGCCCCCTTGTGACTCTTTTATGAACTCCCTTTTATATGAGTTTGTTTTAGTTCTATAAATGCTATTAAGTCTGAAACGCACACACGCACACGTGCACACGCACACACACACGCATTTTTCCAGCATGTGCTGACATGTTGACCCCGGCGACGTGTGGCACTCAGGATCAGCACTGGACAGCTACATAGGCTACATATGGAGCTGTCCAGTGCTGATCCTGAAAGTGACGTCTTTTCCGCGGCATTGACTCGGGGGGGGGGGGGATGCTCTTTATCTTGCCCACTGCGGTTGTTTTTTTTTGGTTTGCCCATGTCCATGACAAGACAAGGTGGTGGCTTTTTGGTTGTGCTTTGATTTTGTATCGATTATATTTGTTCCTGCGTGATGATTACATTTGAATGGAACTTTTTCCACATTATTAGATGTGTTAATTTATTCCCATCATAAACTTTGGTTCATATGATTTTTCTCATTTACAGTATGGCTTTATCTCTAACAAATTTTAACTTACAACCTTTTTAAAAAGTGATAACACAACTGAATATTTTATTGTAATTACTGTGGCGGCTAAAGAGTTGAATTTAAAAAAGAGTTATTTAAGAGCATGTTAAGGAGTAGTTACATTTATTTTACATTAAACGACATGACATTTAATGTAAAATTAAAGTAATCACTGAATAAGCCTGGCTTGTTGTTGGCTCTAGGTAGCCGCTATACACTTCGATGCACAATAGTATGTTAAGCATATTTATTTGTCCTAATATACATAGATATATATATTTAAATGAATTTAATGCACTTTTTTCTGATTCAAATTCCATTCTCCAGAGACCTGAGATCTTTGAAAAAACTGAATCATAGTTCTGTTCTCTGACTCAATAAACCAAGCGTCAGCCAGGTCCGACCATATGCAGTGAACAGGTTTGTCCGGCAGATGGAGCCACTTCCATTTTTATCAGCGAGTTGATTTTCAGTGGGAGTGTTGGAATGCCCTGTTCTTTCTGATTCTGCAATCAGAAGAATGTCAGAATTCCCCAGCCTTCCGTAAACAGTTACAACACACACACACACACACACACTTTAAGAAGAGATTATTACATTTGTCATTTGATATTGATATCTAGCCTGAGAGGAAATAATCCGTGACTCTGGACTTGAGACCTTTCCCTAAATGAGAGTCGAAGCCCAGGCCTTTAAATCATCCTTAAGGGCGCCGCTTTAAATGCCAACAGGGAGTAAATGCAGGAGAGATTTTATTGAGTGTGGAGAAGCAAGAACGTGCATTTCATATTTCACCCCAAAATAGAGTTGGTCACACATTTCTACTGCAGCAGAGTCCAGCCCTTAACCTAAATGTAAGTGTGTGTGTGTCTTTTTGTGTAGACATCCAGGGACTAACCATTAAACACACCCCCACTGTACAAACAAAGGCATTCCTAATAAGTGACCAGAAAGACTCGAGTCAAGAAGACCTGACAAGCTGAGAATGAATTGGATTTCTTTCTGCGAGGCCGTCGTGGCTTCTATCGTGGAGTTAGCAACATAACTCAAAATGTTACGGATGGATCTTGATGACATTTCCTGGAAACGCTGGGGATGTCACCAGGAATAGATGATACGGTGATGATCCAGAAGAATGATCAAGAGGTAATACAGCTGGTAACTATGGGGTAGCAGAGAGGAAAAAGAAATCAATGAATGAGGGGGGGGGGTCCGCTGGGAGCTTTTATCCTTTAACATGCGAGACAGAAAAATAAAAATTGTGTCTTTACATGCATACTGACATTTTCAGCCTAAATCGATGCAGAAGAGAGGTGCTTACCCCCCCAGTGCAGGTGGGATTCCTCTAAATCGTCCCGACATTAGCGTATAAAGACACACCATCAGCCATGCAACAAAACCAGAGAGCTACAATCACAGTTCACTTTCTACATACTGCGACCAGCCATGTGACCAGCCATGTGACCAGCCATGCCATAACATATCCATCATGTCCCCTCACTTGTCTCGGCTCCAGTCTGTTTCACCGTCCGTCCCCTGCAGCGTGTCGATACGCATCACCAAGACAAATGTGGTTTCAAGTATTCCGTGTTTTCTCCGCGGATTCTCTGTCACGGATTTGACTGCGGGGAAACTGGTGCTACTGTAGATTAAACTTCCCTCTGCTCCGGATGACGGAGACCATTAACAACAGCTCCCGTTCTCCAATCAAACCTGGGAAACCTGTGACCACTCATTCATCTGTGTGTGAGGCTAGCAATAGAGGACTTCAGGTACCTTGGGTGCAGAGTGATGGAGAACGTGGAAAGGAGGTGAAGAATCGTGTGCAGCCAGGCAGGAACGGGTGGAGGAAAGTATCAGGCGTGCTTTCTGATAGGAGAGTGTCAGGGAGGATGAAGGGAAAGGTCTACAAGACAGTGACGAGGCCAGCCATGATGGACGGCTTAGAGACAGTGGCTCTGAGGAAAAGACAGGAGGCGGAGCTATAAGTGTTATAAGAATAAGAGACGAAGATGCTGAGGTTCTCCTTGGGAGTGACCAGGTTGGAAAGTACAGTAGTAGTAGTTTACGATATTAAATGTAAATTAAAGCTTCAAACGGCCCCCCATGTGCCGACGGGCCCCCTTCTAGTCCGGAGCGCTTCATAAGTGTTTATATTTGAGCGCCAGTAGTTGTTCACAGTTCACTCAAATCTGCATTGGGATAATATGTTGGTCATTGCCATGGCAACAGAGTTAAAAAATACTGCATGGGTGTCATTGACTTTTTCGACTGGCATGCGTGTCAGAATTTGGGTGGCAAATTTGGGACGTTTCCATGGCAATATGTCATTTTTGTATCATTTAGTAGAGTGGAGATATGGGTGTTGACGCATCAAATCCATGAAAAATATTCAGACATTCTGTTATTATATCTCCTCCGACTCCACTTGGAAACCACCACAAAGTCATACCACTTTCTTCCACAGTCCGTTTTTAGTTTCACCACTAGATGGCAGTCATTCGTTTTCTTCCACATTTTGTCCTCAGTCTGCCAGCTGTCCAAAAGGATCCTCACTTTCCCAGAGAGGATGCAGAGAAGCAAAAAATAATATATATATATAATAAAATAAAAATAAACACAGATTACAGAAATGTTTAGAGTGAGCAGGACTACAAGTACACAGGATGCCTTCTGCTGTGCGATGATGATCAATACTCTGCCGTCTGAAGCTGCAGCTCTTGTCCTGTTTGGCTCTAACTGCCTGTACAGAATTGATGCCAAACGGTTCCCACCACTACTGCAGGCAGCAACGTGGAGCAGTGACCTTTGACCCCAGAAGAAGGATGCTTCTCTTTCCCTTCCACTTCTTTTATTTTCTGTTTAGGGAACCTTTTCTGTGTGCGTTTCTGTAGAAACTCTTGACATTAAGCTTGGTTTGAGACGCTAAACTGATGCAGTCGGGTTTCAATTGGAGCTCTAATGAAGCCTATAAGTAGAAAATTAGTGCGTACATGCTAGTGCGTCTTTCCTTTTGTTAGTTTCTCCTCCTCCAGAATTTCTTGATGCCTTTTTGGCATTTTTCGGCCACATGGTCTCCTCCCTCCCCGTCCCTGAAATCATCACGAACCGTGCAGAGTTTCTCCTGACATGAAATCAGACGATTTTCCACCCTTCCTCAAATTCAGCTGGAGTCAGCATCCTCTGGATCAGAGTGTCAGATAAAGCCCCCCCGGAGCCAGAAAAGAGAAGGCGAGAAGGATAGTAGACCTACTTTAACTTTGCTTGACATTTCTCCAAGACTTCTCCTTGATGTAACTGTGCAGCTAATCAATACAAAACTTATTAAAGTGTTATTTTGCTGCCAGATGTGCTACTTCCAAAAGTTCCTGTTGCTTCTCCTGACATTTCTGCCCCCCCCCCCCCCTTTCTCCAACATTCACCCCCGATACCACCAAACGTTTTTGGATTTTTTTTCCCGGCTGTTTTTTTTTGTGCAGACGAGGTCCATCGGCGCACGTTTGACTTTGACTCAGTTTTCTGTGGATCAATGCATCCGTGCCGAAACGTAACAGGCAGAATTAAATGTCATCTCAGCAGCTGTGCCACGTTGAACAGCATTACATTGTTGCTCTGCAAATGCATCAGACATCAAGCAAGAGCGAAAGACGGATGAAAGGATAGACAAGAAGCTTTTTTATCTTCCAGTGCTGACGCTATAACTACCTTGATAATTTATAAAAAGTAAGGAGTCAACAATCAATGGCAGTATCGATCACAGTATGCAGAGTTTGGAATTCATTACATCATTTAATCCATTATTTGTATTTTACTGTTCACGATCACATAAGAATGTAAGACACAATGTTGTGATGTTTGATGCTCGAGTAAACATGGATTAAATGGTGAATTTATGCTCCGACATGCACCATCTATGCAGACACGATCCTGGCTGTTTTAAATGTTTTAGATCCTAGATGGGAAATTAAAGCAGTAATTATTCCTTTCTGAGGATGTACCGTTAAGTTATGTTAAAAACCTTGCTTCCCTTCTCCCCGACCTTGTTATCGAGCCGTTGAGTCTTCAAGGATTTGCCTCGAGCCAAATAAAAAGTGCTTTAAACCTGTGCTCATCCAAAAAGAAACTATTTCTTTTTTTTTTTCCTAAGCAGTAACAGATAATTGCCCAAAGACATGGGAGAGGAACGAGAGGAAGCTATAGAGAGACACTCAAAAATGATTTGGGCTTTGGTTCCAAGCTTTAAAGGCTACATGTCCACATTGCTGTGGATTAATTGTGTATTATTTAATATCAGAACATTAAAATGAATTTAATTCGTGACTTGGCATTCATTCACTGCATCCTATACGAGCAGGTCAGATGCAGGCTGCGTCATTAAAAAGGCCATTCTAAATAAAATGAAATAAATACGATAGAGCAGCGGTCCCCAACCTTTTTCCTGCCACGGACCGGTTTCATGCCGTGATTTTTTTTCGCGGACCGGGGGGGGGGGGGGGGGGGGGGTATAAATAAATATTTAATATCAATATCTACTCACCATAAATTGTAGTATTGTAGTCCCAATAATTACTTCTGTTCTTCATGGTTTTTTGTTTCATAAATTCCACATTCTTGTCTTTTAATCCGGGTTCTTGTTTTTTAATCCGGGTTCTGGTCTCAATGTGCCGAAGCAGAACTTTTTAAATCCTTCATTGCTCGTTAACGGAGCGAATCAGCTGTTAATACCCGAGTTTTAAGTCTTAGTCCTGGTTTCTCTTCTTGGAGGTCCTCACCTCCTCTTCTTCCTCCTCTTCCTCCTCTGTAGGACTTTCCTCCTTAGCAAAGAAGCTCTCCAAAGACTTTTGTTTCTTTTTATTAATTTTCGCGAGTTCACGGCTGTTTTTTCCCCGCAAAGCATCAAGACGCGATTGTTACGTTGGAGAAAATCCGGTCGTTTTTCAAAATAAAACACCTTTTAGACGCTAATAATCGATACAACGGAAATTGAATACATTAGTTGTTCTTTCTTTGCGGCCCGGTAACAAATGCCTTACGGACCGGTACCGGGCCGCGGCCCGGTGGTTGGGGACCCCTGCGATAGAGCATTTTAAAATCAGTTAACTCTTTATTCTTCTATCGACCAATGAGCTTCGCAGAAGTAGGTCTGAAGGCGTTGCGGCATGCGAGGGACCGAGCTTCAAATACATCGCCTCATTTCAATTGAATGTTTTAAATGGCCACGCTTTTGCATTTGGAATTGTCTTTTTCCACGTTGAGATGATGTTTGTGCATCAATGGGCTATACTTGTGTGTGTTGGGGGGGGGGGGGGGGAGTCCACGAGGACGTCCTGACAGTCTAAACACGGGCTGTCTGACATCAGGTGTCACGGGGTCGGCGACACAAACATGCACTATTGAACGCACTGTGACGGACGCACTCTGACATCACCACAGCGGCTCCAGATGTGACGGCAACACGGAGACGTATCAGAAAAACCGCGTCGTGAATCTGTCATTCCTTTAGCTTCCAGTTGCTGCTTCTCTGTTGCACATCGAGTGGAAGACACCTGAAAATGGAAACGTGTGTCACCAAAAACAGCTCTTACACCCCTCAGCCTATAAATGAGCTAAACGCCAATGTGTAATTTAATGCAGTTTTTTCCTCCTGATCATGCTGCGACTTTGAACTGCCTTCAACCTGGTGGGTTTCCTTTAATTACGCTTACCTTGGGCTAATTAGCGGCTGTCAGAGTAATGGCTGTGATTACGGGCTCGACGAAGCAGGCATCTCGGAGAATGGCTGTTGGAATTTCCTGTTTGACTCTGATAAAGTCATAACAAGTGGAATATATATAACAGCCAAAGCTTCTACAAATCGTCCATTAGCTTTCAGGATCCTGCAGGTCAGGGCTGAGAGGAACTGAGACGTGGTACAAAAAGGGGATTCCAGAACAAGCCTTGAGTTGCTTTAAAAAACAAAACTCAAATGAATAAAAATACACACAAGAAACTCAACTTTGAAGTAAAAACAACAGCACTCTGTGTCTTTCATTCTTAGAGTACATTTTGCCACAAAAACAATATGATCATTTAAAGACAGGTCACTCTAATTTAGGAGTGGATGCTTGCATCTGCACACAGAAGGTTGCAAATCGCCTTCTATTTATAATAAGAGAAAAGAAAGAGGATGATGAAGCACGAGATTACAACCAACCTGTCAGTGGTTTTATAGATAATTACAGGAATAGAATCAGTAGACTGAAATAAATCCACCCCTAAAAGGAGTCTGCCATCCCGGCCTACAGCAGAACAGCTGCGGTCGTCCTCCTCTCCGCTCCTGCGTTCCACTTCACACATGCTCAGCCAGGCTTTATTTACGGATAATGCTCTGGGATATACAGGAATAGATGGCGATATGTTTTAGGTTTTTTTTCCTCCGCCAAGGAGGTCATGGCTTTTGCCTCTTTGTTAGCAGGATTATGGAAAAACAGCTGGAATGGATTCTTGATGAATCTTGGACTAATTTAGATCCAGATACCCGTCTGGATACATACATATAATTGAGGCTTTAAAAGAAATCAAATTAGGAGGGGAATGAGCTGCTTGGCGGAGGTTTGTGCCCTCTGAGTGCTTTTCTATTTGTATTTGATTTTTTTCCGGTGCGTCATCTTCTCCTTTCCTCAGACAACTTTCATCTCAGGAGGATACAGTCAGTGTTCCGCTGGAGACAATCAAACAGCAGGGGAGCCACAACGAACAGAAAGAAAGGCAAGCGTGAGGCGTCAGTCTAGAGTTACTTACTTCATACATCAATCCTGCTTTGGTCTAAATTTAAGCTTTTGAATGCTGCTTTTAAGAGAAATGCTTGTTTAAAGCACAGAAATGAATCACAAAGAGCTCAGAGCAAATTTGCTTTTGTGATTTTCATTCACAAAAGCAGCACAAAATAATGGATCAAGTCCTACTGGAATATTTTCTATTTTAGTAAATAATGGGCTGATTTAGTTGGGCTTGCTCACACAGTTGTATATTTGAAGGGGCCTGGAATACTAATGCATTCAAAAAATGAAAAACAACAAGAAAACTCGATGTCAATCTGTAGGTTGCCAGGTTGTAATCACCCAAAAAGGATAGCCCTAAGCAGCTGCTTCTAGGTCCTGGATTGTTTTTTGTATTTAGTCATTACTGTTACATGTAGCACGACTTCACCGAGAAACATTCCTAGTCTGTGAACCCTCACTGACAATGGCAAGAAACTACTTCTGATTCTGATTCTGATTTGGAGGTGTCTTCTCTTCACCCTTTTAAGGCATCCTGCGTTACCTGCTCCGACTGCATGTCGTCATGTGGCTGTTACTCCTGCTGAAGTAATCAAGCTAACATGAGCTGTTATTTACACAAAACCTATCAGCAACAAGCTATAAAGGGGCAACCCAGATTTATAATGTATGCCTCCACCTTAGTCAGAGACATTATACCGGCCCCCGGGGAAATATGCAAGACAAACTGCTGTAGTTAGAATCTTTGTATTAAAGGGTGCGTATGTGTGTGGGTTTTTCATAAATGTGAGTGTGTGTGTGTGTGTGTGTGCTGTGGGGGTGGTTCCTCTAGTGGATGACTAATGACTATGTGTTTTTGAGGGTGGGGGGGTGGGGGGTGTGCGTGTGTGTGAACCTCAGAGGAACAGAGATGGAAAGAGGAACTCCCTTATTTGCACAGACTTATAGGAGACGGGTGTGCTCACATATTTAAAAGTTTCTATTAGCCTTGAAATCAGTCACCTCATGACCCTCCAGAACAGGTGAGGTCTGAGTCCCGCCCTCACATCCTACACATGGACGCCCCTAGTCGGACTTTAAGGCCGGAGCACCCCCTGGTGTGGCGTGCCGCACATTCTGATTTGTCACCGTCAAACAATGTAATTTCAGGAGCAGTCAGAGTAAAATGCTCAGCCTCCCACGGTATTTATCAAAGATCCACAAATCACGGTGGAGCGGGAAAAGGTGCAAACATGCCCCGGCGCATTCAGGCTTCGGCGTGGGTCATTTCTCAGGCCCGCTCTCTCCCACAGAATCAATTCCTGTGAAAAATGTTACACGTCAGTTGTGTAATTGTGTGCATAAAAGTGCAGCGCTGTGTTTGACTTACACATGCATTTGACTGTAAGTGAATGAGTCTGGTTTTTTTTCCATGTGAATATGTTTGTCCACAGCTCGGTGAGTTACTGCAACATTTAGCTGACAGCATTCAACATTATTTGGATGCAGTACCTCAGGAAATGTGTCGGGACACGTGTTCGGATATTTAACCACATCTGAAACTCATTGTTTGCTATATTCAGATTTTAATACAGTAATTTATGTGTTTATATTTCCATTATATGGCAACATGATCCTCATGCAAAAGGATCAGCAAAGATGATTTAAGTTACCACTGTAGTATCCATGCCAGAGCAGTCGATGGCGGTCTAACTTTTTAAAAATCAAAACCACAGTAATAATAAAAAAAAAAGATGGGTCCAGCAATGATGCAAACATGATGCAATGCACCTTTAAGGATGAGAAAAATACATTTTCCAAATGCTTTTTTGTTCGTTGTGTTTTATTTCGGTGGTAATTTATATAATAAAACCACAGCTATCATTCCCTGGGCCTCGCTCCTTTACTGGGCGGTATTATTGAATGATGCCTCTCTTTGATTCCCTGGGTCTGCTCTCTGGAAGCGGTGATGGACTGTTCTCCCGCTGCATCCCTCTCTCCCGGGAAGCATCTCGGATAAACCTCTCACCAAACTCCATTACCTCCAAAAGCTCTCTGCTTAGCGTCAGCTCCGTTATATATGGTGCAGATTTGTTTTATGTGTATACTTAATCGATGAGTGTAGTTTTATGTGGCATCCCTTTTAATCAGACAAAACCCTGGACTCTCAGGAAAATTAAACTTTATGCTGCGCCGTTAGCAGAATATTGGCATCGAGCGCAGAGACGATCAGGTTTGATCAAGATAGTTCATGCGCACTTACAAAGTCCAGAGTGTGGGATTTAGTGGCGTATTATGTGTCCGTGTTTGCGTGGCATGGTGGGAATATCCCATAATTTCCCAAAGCCCAGAGCAACTTGACAAGATAACGCTGCATTAACACAGCTATCGACCTCTTTCGACATTCTCTGTCTGCCTTGCACCCTCTGCTGCACAAAAATACTTAGAAAAGACATGATCCAAGTCTTCTAATCTGAAATATTGATGAGCACAAATTCGCACCGATGGCGCGTGTTGTTCCAAAAGCATCTCTGCCCACAGACCTGCTGCTAAAAACAAAGAAATATGACAGGAAGCTATTTTTGCTGAACATTTGTATCTCCCTTCATCCAGAAATCAAGTTTCAGAGACGTGCTTCATAATTTACATCTGAAACGACGCCATGGCTCCCTCTTTAAGCTGCTGCGTTTACATTGATCCTCATGGATAAGACAGTCCGGAAAAACACACTTTAACAGATCTACAGTGGTTTTCCATTCAAAGAATTCTAATTAAAAAAGCAATGCCGTTTTGCAAGCAGGTGGATTTTCAAGGAAAGCATCGCGATAAGGAGAGAGACGTGAAGGCGGAATCGGAGGGAAGCTTCACTGAAGACCATGTGTGGATTTATTCCTCAGTTTGTTGCAGTATGCCGGCCATCCTCTGCCCTTCCTCCCTCCTCCTCCTCCTCCTCCTCCTCCTCCTCCTCCTCTTCTTCCACATCCATGCTTTATGTGCACCATCAATTATTCAACATGCAGTTTTCAGAAGAGGTACCTCCCACTCTGCCAACTGCCTGCCTGGTTGTAGGCTGAGATAAACACGGCCACTTTAAGCTGCAGTCAGCACCAGAGAACGGGGCCTGCTCCTCCACCCTGAGTCCAGTAGAACCACCAACAGGCTCCATGCCATCTGGATTTCATTGAGTGAAATTTAGATTCAAAAGTTAGCAGTAAAAATCTGTTTGTCTGCTGGATTTACTACTAAACGCTATCAGATTTTCAAACTAAATTTAACATAGAACAAAAGCAACCCGAGTAATAATAATATGTTTTATAATATGTTGCTCTTTACTCTTCATCATCTTCTTCTTATTTTATGTATTTCTCGACTGCTGTGTTGATTCTGTCCTTTTTATTTTTGCTGTTGCATCTTTTTGTCCTCTCATTTTATCTCCCTCTTTTATTTGGCCTCGCGGCTCCGTGCGATCTCTTACCTCCTGTCTGTTCCTGTCAAAGCACTTTGCCGAGGTTTGCGTTTGAAGGTGCTATATAAATAAAATAAATTTAATAACCTGCACTCTGCGCCTCTTCAATGAGATGAAGCAAAAATAAATAAATAGCTGCAGGAAGATGAAAAAGAAAGAGAATGTTGGTAAAAGTTTAAAAGAAAAGACGGTGGTGGTGAGGAGGAGGTGATTGATCGCAGGCTTCTGATGCCTGTCACACACACGACTCTAGAATCAGAAGCACTAGAAGCACTTCATCAATCCCTCGGTTTCATGTGTGCCATTTCTGTAGTGTGACACTTCACCATTTCACTTCTTATGCTTTATGCTCATGATACATGTTTGCATGTTCTCCTGTCTGTTTGGGCTCTCCCAGGGTTCTCCCTCCCACATCCCACCGCCCACAGCGTGCACGTCGACATTTGCTACTAAAGGTGAGAAAATAGAAAAGAAAAAAAACCCCTGGATCATAATGAACGTATGAATTTCCCCGTTGTGTCAGCAGCCCTTTCTGCAGCATTTACAGCCGTCAGATATGCACTAACTGGTTACTGTACGGCACGACATCTTCTCAACAAGCAGAATGTGTTGCATTAATGAGCACATTTAGCTCGATCATCAAAGAGACGCCCCCCAGTCCTTTACTGTCAAATGATATATTTTCCTCTTCCATATGAATCGTGATGCATATTTAATCAGATCCTTAGCATTAGCCTGAAGCGGCTCTGGAGACTGTGTTCTCCTCCACCTCTTGCTTTTGCTTTTCATTCGACTGCAACACCATCTGCAGTATCCTCTCTGCAGAGGGGTTTCCCCACTCAGGCGTTCCCTCTCTCTCTCTCTGTCTCTTTCCCTCCCTCTTATCTCTCCTCTGCTGCTGATGCAGCGTGACCAAGATTATACTCCTATAACCCCGTCCAAAATGGCTGCCTCACACTCTTTTCTCTCTCTCTCTCTCTCTCTCTCTCTTTCGCTCCATGCGCAGCATCTGCACAGCCACAGAAAGCAAGAAAGAGACTTAAAAAATGCATGACCCCTGAGAAAGAACGGCACTCGAGTCAGCAAATTTAGTCTGAGATCGTCAAACCCCACCGTGCAAAGAGATTCACTTATCATCCGGGATTTGACAGCTGAACGTGCAAATTAATGCGAGCGTTCTGAGAGCCGCTTCCTTGTTGAGTGCGGCGCATTTAATCTTGGCTTTACTTTGAACATGCTGCAAATGCAGCATGTTCAAAGTAAAGGAATAAGTCAAACCGCAATCCTGATAAAGCAGCACATATACAATGTCTTAGAAATAATTTAACATTAAACTAAAGTAAAAACAAAAAAACAAAAACTGTGGAGTGAAACATTTGAATAGATCCCTCCTCATTCATTCTTATTAAACTTCTCCAGCGTATCTGTTGTGACTGAAATACACAGATAAGTACCATCAAGAGTAGGAACGAGGCTTTCTTTCAAACGCATTCATTCATTCTCATTACAAGGACCAGTAATGAGGTTTTTAAGCAACCTTCAATCCCAAAGCTGTAAAAGTCTTGGTCTTTTTTCATCCCTCCTCTTTTCCTCTCTCTCTCTTTCTTTTACTATTGAAGTTTCAAGCCCGATCGATTTTCAATCACGTGATATGTCCAAATCATGGAATTAGAGTTTTGATATTTCTGATGAAATTAAATAAATTAAATAAGCAAAGGAATAAAACATGTTCAATCTTGACTTTTAGCCATGAGTGCCGTCAGCTGTGAAGGTTCAGCGCTCCTGTGCAACCCGGTGTTTGTCAAAGTGGGGATCAAAAGCTGCAGGAGAGTAAAGCCAAGCAGGATGTTTACAGCCTAAGACACACGAAGCTTCATGGCAGTCAGAGCTTAGAGCACTGACATCGCTTTTCTGTGGATCTAAGAGAAAAGATAAACATTAGTAAACAGTAGTTTTAAGTTAAAGTAAAGCTGAGAGCGTACCTGCACAGAATATCTCGAGTGCAACAGCATCAGAAGGACAGAGGAGATCAAAGACCATTCTGAAACTAGAGCAGCACAGGTATTTTAATGGTGAGGAGTCATTTGTTTTTTTCACGTCCATCGTCCATCGCTGCTTCAATGATTCACTCTATAGAATCATACGTTATGTATGACTGTAAAGCGATGCACCTGTTAATCTAAAGCATGTCAAATTCCTTGAACATTGGTCAATAATTAACCGAGATATTGAGGAACAAATTCTGAAGCTCCATTGACAAAAAATTTCAAAGTGATCCCTAATTCAGGATCTCTTCTGGATCATCACCAAAATGTAACCATCTGTTCCTGGGAACATTCCCCACATTTGCTAAACATTTCATCAAGATTAATCTGTAACAGACAAACAAACAAACAAACCAACCAATGCCAGTATTTACATAACCCCGCCTCGGCAGAGGTTAATATGAATGGATTTTTCTATGTAACCTTCTCGAGCCAAGAGAAGCAGCATCCAAAAAGGTTTTATGCCACTCTTTGCAAAACAAATATATGCCTGCGAAGCAAACCCTCAAAAGGCGATCAATTCGTGTGGTTATCGACCAGAAACAGACTTTTGAATGACATGATTTATTGTGGAGCGTGACAAGATTCTAATGGATGATTGAGGATGCCGATCGTGCTTCCTCTCCCACTTCACCTAAGGGGCATTTCATTTGAAGCACTCTTCATTTTTATGAGCTCAACCTTTGATGTGATTAAAGCAAAAAGAAGATCCGGAGAAAATGAGGAGGCCCGAGGAGGCAAGCTTCTCTGGATGTAGTCAGATATATATATTTATATTTAAAAAATAATAGTATTTATGGGAGGTGAACATTAAAAGGCAGATGTGTGGAAGGATAAATCAACTCTTTCATACTGTTTGCAGCAGCTTGTCTGATCACACAAGGTTCGCCGACACTGCAAGCACAGACGAGCAATAAGTTAAAGAGCACGCATTTCAAGTTATATCACCGAAATGGGCGTTTATGTGTCAGCGCTTTACATCGAGGCAGAGCGACTCGTCTTACCCAGCGCTGAGTGAGCAGATCAGATCCATTACCGTCTACTAATGCAGGCCTTTCTCCTCCTTTTTATCCGGCCATTCATCTCATCCTCCGTCTTGCGCGGTGCAACCCAACAGCATCCGCTGCCAAACCAGCAGCAGTTTGGTTGAGGGAGAGCAAGCGCTCGCAGCAGATGATAAGAAATGAGAACAGAACGACTCTGCAAAGCTGCGATTTTGAAATATGACTTTCTCTCGCTATTTTGCCGCCTTTCTTCAAACCGAACGACGCACTTGTAGCCAACAGGAGCGGTGAGAGCCTGCAAAGCATCGTCACTGCTGAATGAGTGCGTACAAAAGTGGAACATTTGCAGATCTCTCTTGTGAAATGGGACAAAGGCTATAAGAAATACTCAAAGAATATATTGTGTTTTATGTGTTTTTCATAGTCAGCGTAATTTAGTTGAATTTAATTTGCAGCGATCCGGCAACCATCTGCATGGTGGTAATATCTTTGCAAGGATCATTGCAAGCATTTTCCCGGTGAACTATCACACCGAAAAAAAAATAAAGATCAAATAAGATCCATTCTGTGCTGATGAATTTCTTTCAGGATGCTGGTAAAAAGAAATACTGAAAAGGAAATTAAAGGGCTGTAACTATCCCGCATTGCTAATTCCCTAGAAATCAACACAGGAAGTACTGTGGACATGATCTTACAGGAAAGGGAGTAGAGAATGAGACCTCTATCATCTGTTTGTGATCAGATTAATCACTTTAATTTGAGACAAAATCAGTTTGCTGCTCGAAAGTTATTGGCAGATGCCTCAAGGTGCTATTTAGAGATTTGAATACCGGTCCATCAAGCATTCAGCCCCGTGCATTTCATGTTTCTCATGAGAAAGACTGCATTCATAGCTGATTGCACTGCTCCTTCACTCGGTACTTGCATCATCGAAAAGCTGCCAAGCTGCACTGATTCATAATGAAAAATTCCCTGCAACATTCAAACCTATTAACAGCATCTTTTTTTTTTTTTTTTACACTTTCAAAGAAATGTTAGATCACAGATAATTTCAAACATCCTAGCGGTGTATTAATCATCAATGTGAGGCACTTTTGCACTGAATATTATTTCACTCCATAAAGCCAGTGACTAATGAGTCTGGCTGGAACTTCTGAATAGAGATGCATCGAGATTAGAATGATGGACTGGACGCAGAGAGGTTTTTGCCTTCTTCTGACAAAAAGACACAATATTCATCCATCACAGCTTTTTTAAAACTGATTGAAATTATTCTTTTTTTTTTTCAACCTTGCCCATAACTTACGGAAGCTTATTGCATTCACTGAAGAAAAAAAAGTTTCGGTTTTCCTGAATTTATGAATTAATGAGATAAATCCTTTCTTTCCTGTTTTTTTTTCTTGAAGTTATCTCATAAATTCAGGAAAACCGATTTTTTTTTTTCTTCAGTGAATGCAATAAGCTTCCGTAATAACTACCACAAATATGAATGTTTAAAACCTAGAGAGGATATTTTTTTGAAAGGTTTTATTTTATGTATGTGGATAAATGGATGCAGAAAAAAGAATGGATCCGACGGCCATTTTAGCAGCATAAATCGTTTTTCACAGGGCAAAATGAATTAAGTAAAAATAACACTAAGCTTTCAATGAACTGGAATTGAGCTTTAATATAATTTTAATGATTATCTTTCTCCTCTGCAAAATAAATAAATAATAATAATTCATTACATGATCAATCAAAAGTTGAGCAAACGCTGCTTTTTGCCTGTTTTTCTGTCCAGTTGATTTGTGGCTAACATCTAAAGAGTGGATTACTGCTTCTGTGCGAGACGACCTCAGAGGGGGTTTCTCTCTGCTAAATGAATTCTTCACGCGTTGCTGCTTCTGTCGGACATAATGACAAACCGATTGGCAGGATGGCAACTGCTCGGCCACGGACAGCTTCATGCCGTCAGATAGCGCTCCATTTAAATGTTTCCTTTGACACAGTGAAGACCACCCGTCTCTGCTTCAGCGGAGCAAACAGGAAACCGAGCATTAAGCCGACTGTGTTGTGTTGTGTTGTCGGTTACATGTGTAAAACCAGCGGTCAAGCCGCATATGAAGAATATTCATTAAAGTTGCTGCCTGGTCATTTATTCAGCTAACAAACATCCATTAGGTTCAGTGTCTTTGTTTGTTCGGCACCCTGCTGCAGCCTTATTGGATTTACAGACAGCAAAAACTGCAATATCATGACACTTCCACTAAGAGAAGAAGAACTAATAGCGAGTCCAACAGAGATGGATGAGAGCTGGAACCGTTCAGCTCCGGCGTTTCATGAGGCGACATCCTCCATTCTGATCAAACAATGAAATCAAAACGGGGGAAGATAAATGAGGGAGAAAGTGCCATGGGAGAGTCCGCCATTGATCCGGCAGAATAACAAATCCGTCTTCCTTTGAGTCTGCGGGGATCGGAATAATACAGCACAGACCACCTGCGGCCGACAGTCTGTTACTGTCTGTCCTTTGTTCGCATGTCAAATATCTCCTCGGCTCTGGACACTGGTTTGATGGTGACAAATACGGCCTTGTTCAGGCTTGATTCATTTAATTGGTCTTTTAATAATGTTATTTTATTTTATTTTTTACTTACCTTTTAGTTTTATTCATATATTTTAAACATGTTCTGGTCCTGCAGGCTATATTTTGTTCAGCCTTGTACACACAGATTGCATATCAAAATATCTGCACCCATGGCAACGTCTATCTGTCGGTTGTGCATAACCGGACTTGAACAAAATCAAAGTAAGCAGACGTGGCCTCCTTGGGCTGCTCCTGGGTAATTCTCATTCTCCCTGTCTCCCCTGACATCTAACCACAGAGTGCTTTGTTAGCTTCAAAGTAAACTTGCTATTGTGCTTTGGCTGTTTGGAGGACAAAGAACATATGGAAATTGAGGAAGAGCCTATGTCTTTCTAAATATCTCTCATGCATGTGAATATGAGCTGAGAGGAATTCATTCATTGAGCTTCCCTCTGCTCTGCATTTGAGAGGACTTGCATACCAGAAATCAATACATGTTTAAGTAAATGTACCAAATACTGTATATTGAACGTGCATCTGACGACACAATAATAGATTATATATATAGGTCTTGGAATAAAAAAGACACTGTATTTTCACATACTGAATTTGTTTTATCTAACCCTTCATCCAATCAGGAAGAGACTCTGAGCTTGGCACGCACTTAGCTCTGTCCGCGAGGCCACAGAGATACTCAAAGCTCCTTGGCTGCTACCATTTCACATTCCTTCAGTCAGATACTTCCTGCCAAATGCATTTAAAAAAAAACAGCATCCTTGCATGCAGGAGAAGGGAATCACTCTGTGGAGGAGCATCTTGGACCCTGGCTCAGTGCTTGCGGAGGCTTTTGCATGCCAATTCTGAGGAGGAAATGCTCCGCTCTGCATCATGGCGTGCTATTTTATTTGGTTTATGGGAAGAGGATCTGTCCCAGCTCTATTTTTTTCCACCAAGATATGCGAGTGAATAGAGAACATCCCACTTATGAGCAACACCACCTACTGAAAATCTTCTTATCCAAGGACATGAGTTCTATTTTCATAAATTATTTTGTCAGGTAGTGAGTCCGTGTGATGTTTCTATTCCACACATGCACGGTATTTATATATGTTCTATACCCAGGCAGGAAGCTGTAGCAGTCACCATACACAAGCCCACCACTGTGTAGCTGGTCGTAATTGCCCCACCAAGCAAAACAGCCATGATCTTCAACGTGACATGTGATTCTTGAGATTCTCTCATCAGCCATAAAAGTCACAAACGCTGCAATTGGAAAAGGACCTGGCAGGATGCAGCCAAAATGTCAAACACATGGGAAGATGCAGTCTCCTGGAGGAATTCAATTTTGCCCTTGACTTAGCAGCACATGAAGGCTGCAGAGTAGCTGCATTAACATATGCTCCACTCTAATGAGTGGAGGACAGATGGTGGGCCATCGTTTTGGGTTTTTATCTCAACTGCAGCTTGAACTGGATTCTGTGAGAGGGGACATTGGGGACTCGATCAGAGCACTTCCGATGTCATTTCCTCTTCCTGTCTTCCTTTCCCTACTGGTAGTCTCTAACAGCTGCTTGAGGTTTAGGATGGATTTAACAAAGTGCATGTACATGTGACTCATTCTTGCTGTTTCTAGTGGAATATCCCATTGATACTCTGACCCTGTGTAGAGTCGTTGACTACTAACTCTGACGTTAATAGCAGTAAATGTAAATAAGCCAAAAAATATTTTAGCCTCAAGGTCCTGGATAATGAACCGAAATCTTTTTTTACTTTTGAAATTATTATCTCAGCAAATTATCATTAAAAGTTTAAGACTCTTAGTCCACAAATGGTTAAATGCATGTAGCCTCTAAATATTATGGATCCAAATTATATTGAACTCTTGCTTAACCAAAATGTACAAACGCATTTAATTAACAATGTGTAACACAAAACACCCTAAATAAAAATAAGATCATCGGTAACTGGTTAAAAATGCCACGCTCGTATAATTACATTTTTTTTGAAAATGTAATTTTGCTGTGAAAGCCTCTTCATGCATTTTTAATCATTGATTCAATTTATGAAACCTTATTCTGATGCTCACTGGAAAACAGTTTCTCTAGCTATTTCTACGAGGTGAAAGCGTCCTCCTCTTTCTGCTTCAGCTTTTAGTATCTTCAGACATGTCAACTTATATTACAAATGGGCTCTCGGAGTCCAAAGCGGTTGCTTATTTGAATCGCAGCTGAAGGTCAACTGTGCCACAGCTGGATCAATCTACAGGTCGACGCTACACAGCCTGATCATTATTCACTGCTAAGCCACCGGGAGAGCAGCGATGCTAAAACCGTTACTTTTATTATGGCTGCTCCTTGACGCTCCGCACAGTTTCCATTAAGTCATTGAGCATTATAAAAAAAAGAATTGCACCCAGGAAGAATACACAGCCATGAGAGAGTCCGCTCAAAGTGTTTCCGTTCAAGGATGTGGAGGCGGCACAAAGGACCAAACGTTGACCCTTACAGGACGATCTGCCTGTCGACTGGTCCAAAATCCAGGCTGCTAGCTGCTGGAGCACCTGAGCATCTCGGCACAACAAAGACATGTTCAGAAAATAATGTAATGTTAGCTTTCTAAGCACGACTTGGCTTTGGGACGTACAATTATAATCTAGCACCGGAGCGTTAGCCGGGCAAGGTCAAGGGTCAGAGAGGCAAATCACACAGGAGACCATGACAAGTCTTAATTATTAAAGTCCACTTGATCACTAACGGTCACGTCTTCTTCTTCTTTGGGCCACCACAGCAGGTCTTTGCATCTCTACACACCTGATTACCTGATCGCTATTCATCTTCATTGAAATGGACTAAATGCTTTTGGTTGCTGCGTAATCAATAAATGAAGCCCCACACAGCTTGCATGGTAACCATAGACCTTTGAGCTGCTCCCACATTTATTACACCTCACATCCCCCTGACAGCATCCATCGGCCATTAAATCCCTCTCTCACAACCCTGGGACATGCAGGACATCGGGAAAGGGACTGAGGTGGCAGTTTAGTGCTTTCACACGCTCTGTTAGCAAACACAACACATTTGCAGCTCTGAAGAGTTATACACAGGGAGGTTCACCTGCTAAGTAGAGCTATATTTTACTTGATGAATGCACTCGTCACTGGTGAAAATGTTGCCAGCACATCTATTGATCTTTTTTTGGTCCCAAATTGCTCTAAAAATCAGGACACCCTAACAAAAAAAACACAAGGGAACCAAAATGTCACAGTCCCTCAGGAAGACAATGCATAGTGGTCAAGATTAGCCCCCCCAAAAAGCAAAAGCAACACACATATCGCAAAGTCTAATGTAGCAGCTCTTCAGAGACTTCATTTGCTTCCTGAAATCCTGTTGTAACAAATTCCCACATTGTTCATGGCAACACAGAAGCTCTTGCAATGATATTGAGCAGAAGAGGATACCCCCAAGGTGAGCACGGGGGGGGGGGGGATGTATCATGGACCAGTCTGTTATCTCAACATTCATTCATGAGCCATTGGCGCCATGTAAAAATAAATTGCTGCACTTCACAGTTCAGTGGAGGGAAAGAGAAAGGAAACACTCAGCTGTACACACACACTGGTGTATTATGCTTTTATGTACACACACATTCAAACCTTGTATCTTACGTACCACTCGATTAATTATACCCTTCAATTTGTGCGGGAGGCGGGCAGGTATATTCAAATGACCTCTAAGTCCAGTCAACAACCCATTAGATGGCTATCCATCCCTAAAGAAGCCTTATGGGTGTAGCGATGGAGGCTAGAATGTGTCATTAATACTAAACATAGTAAGTTAGAGAGCTGTTATATTTAATCAGCCTGTTGTCTTTTGTGTGTATTCATATTAAGTTGTGTTAAATGTAATTTTTTTACTGTGGAAAGGTCCATTCTCTCATGGTTTGACGTGGCTGTGCTGCAGCAGAACACAATGCGCGTTCATACGCTGTAAAAAAAAAAAAAAGCATGCAAAGTTGCATTGAAAAACTCCAGCGAGGCCGAGAGAGGTGAACCGCATTACAGCAAGGGACAACTTTATTAAAATTCTTATTTTGAAAATGGACAAAAGGTGATTAACTCCACTTACCTTCTGCGTTCTTGGTTCCCACGAAGTCCAATGTGTTGAAATTGCTGGAAATTCGCAACGGAAACGCACGGAAATCGAGTTTTGTTTGGTTTTTGAAGTTGTTTGTTTTCACTTTTGGTTTTTGAAGTTGTTTGTTTTCATTTTTTAAGTTGTTTGGTTTCATTTTTGGATTTTAGGTTTTGAAGTTGTTTGGTTTTTGGTTTTTGTTTTTGTTTTTGTTTGACCCGACCCGAACGCTTTTGTCCTACCTGTTGTCCAGAGTAGGATTCGATCCAACGTCCCATCGCTTGGAGGCGTTGTCTTTCTCCGCTGCGCCATCTTCAGCGCTGGTGGATGCAGACGACCAGCGGGATGAAGAGCTCTCCAAAGGAAGCACCTGCAGGACACGGAGTTTACCCGTCTTGTGTTTGATCAGGCATCGAGGTTCAACACCAGCTGTAGCTCCACTCGTAGCAACGTTTGTTTGACAGTTGGATGTTTGATGGTTCGAGACTCTTCAGAACCTTTTTCATGTGATCACTAAATTTCACTCCTTTTCCACCCATGAATTAATGAGCTACAATGTTTATAGGTATTTTACAATTATTATTATTTCTTCTTTGACTGAAAGTAGTTTTACTAATCAGTACTGATCAACTCCAGCTGGCGATGTTGCTAAGCAACAATGCCTCCTAATGGAATTGCTGAAACAGGAAGAGCTTGTGAAACCGTCTGCTTCCCTCTGTTTTAAGTAGCTCATCGGGTAAAGACGCTTTCTGCTTTTGTGTCCTTTATGGTTTAGGTGGTTCTGGGTTCAATCACCAAATCTGGACTGAGGCTTTTTGGCTCATCTTTCTGAGGCGTGACTCTCAGGTGTTTGCTGACTCGTGATTATTTTAAATTCACACAGCTCTTAAAGGTTAGATAAAGTATTGCCTCGATGAACTTTATTTTACCAGGTAAGATCGATTGAGGACAACGTCTCATTTACGAAGACCACTTGATATAATGCAGAAGAAGCCTTAATGATATGTGCAGCCATTAAATTAAATCTGGAAAGGGATTTTGCATTTTTTATTCATTAAATAAAATACCCTGGATATTTTTTAGGTAAGTTTAATTTGAGGCGTCACATTTCCCTGCCGAGCCCATTCAAACAGCTGATTTTGCAAAACAGAGCATTTAAAATGAGTGGCTCATTCATGCATTTTTTTTTGCTGGCTTGCAGTCTTTGTCTGCCCTTCCTTTATCAGAGCATTGTTGCCGTGATACGACCGCACTATCAATAAGTCCAGCAATGTCATCCATTGTGTGAATGCACAATAGAAACAAAGACGGAGATTCACTGACAGAATTGTTCCAACGCACACAGAAAAAAAGTTTTGCTGTAAAACTATTTCAATGATAAAGCAAGCCATGGAAATAAAATGAACATGAAATGTTGAATATGTTATATGCATATGAGAAAAGAAAATGAAATGAGCCCCAGAATGATGACAGGGATTCACCCTTCCTCTCAGCCAAAGGCCGGTTGGATTCTGTGTTCTGCTATTTTTCCTATCCTCTTTGTGTGACAGCTTAATGCCCAGCCCGTTACTGGACCATTACCCAAATCCATCTCCTCAATGTGCCATGTCAGGCCTCACAGGCAGCGGGGGAGGGGGGGGGGGGGTCGCATCTGACAGCAGTGTGCTTTTAAAACTCTCGCCGCAGGGTGGAAGGGCTTGATCACGCCGCCGGAGTGTAAGGCTTACACAGCTGGTAAAGGAGATACAGCCCAGAAGAACATGTCCAGAAGACAGTTTAGAAACATCTATTCAGTCTTCAATATTTTACATCATTGAATGAGACATTTCTACCTTCACAGCGAGCTCGGTTTTGTCATATATATATATATATAGAGAGAGAGAGTGGAACCAAAGACACTGAGAGAACCAGCAGATGTTGTTTGCAGCGAGAGCAACTTCAGCAAAAAAGCAACTGGAGTTTTGTTTGCTCTTACAAATGATCCTCATTAAGTCACATCTAAACTAAAGCAAATGGAGGAAGACAGCAGAAGATGAAGAAGGCTTATCAGGACAATCTCATATCAAGGTGTCGCAATTTCAATTGCCATTTGTATGAAGCAATTAGCTGGACCGGAATGACTTTTAGCTCTTGGGTTCCCTTTGGTTGGGTTTTACATGACTCAGCTTTCTCTAGAGCTCTTTATAGTTTTGTTTGCAGACACAGCAGGCAGATGAAAACGCTCCAAAAAAGACGCCACCTTCTCGTCACTTAACGGAAGACAGATGGGCGCGGACCAAAAACAGCTGACACAAGCTTTCCTACTGTACGTCGTGTCTGTTCATGTTGAAGATAACCCATCGCAAAGCAATGCCTTTCTGGGTTCAGATAACTGCCAGCCACTTGCATCAGTGTGCATTTTATTATCGCGGCCCATACGTTTTTGTTCTAATTATGGAGAAAAATCAGACAACAGAGTCTCAAATTGTCTGAATAGCAAGGTCTTTATTGTCTCCCTCACATCTGAATCACCTTTAGGGGGCAACCAGGTGTCCAGGAGGTTCATTATTGTTCCTCCGTTGCATCTGCAGCAACATCAAAAATGTTCTGTGGACTTGTTTCTTAACAGAAACTTAATGCTATAAAAAAAAAAAAGGACCAGCTAATCTTCAGACAGCTCTGCCATAAATCCACAAAGTTTTTGCTAAAGGTCTGTCTACAAGTAGCTGAAGATGCAGCTCCTCTAACAAACACTCCAACATTGCAACACACAAAAAACAAATGAATAAAAAAACACATCTCTGGCGAGCATAAGTGGAATCATGAAAAGAGAAGCATACCGAAAACCATAAAATAAGACCAGAAGCCCATAATTTGCAACCTGAAAGCACTTCAGGTACAACACAACATTCAAAGCCTTAAAAAAAAATAAATACAGATACAGAGGCGTTTGATATTTGAACAACTGCTTATTAATTTGTGTTTGTTGATTTTTGTTTCCTGATTACAAAGTGAAGCAGCAGGCAAAAGGAGGTGCAAAACCTACATTTGATTGTGGACCTCCTGCTAATGATAACACACCGGGGAGAGAATGAGGGGACGGCGATGGCTAAATATATCACATATAAAGTCAAATGAAGCATGGAGATGAAATGACCTACAGCACAAATGTACTTTCTGCAATTCTACATCACAAATCAAGTCATAATGGAAATTGTGTTTTGCACATTGTTCAAATGTGGGTTTCTCTTTGCGTCGCCGTCTCAGCGAGTTGTTAAAATGTGCTGGCCGTGCCTCCTCTCTCCTTGTGCTTAGCGGGAAGGACAGACAAGGAGTGGGAGTTGCAGAGCCTGCTATTGGCTGTCCCCCAACTTTCTGAATAGACTGAGAGTAAGCCTGAACATCCTGTTACTGAAAACTGTCTAATCAGGCTCCGGTCCTTTAGGCAGTAGAGCCTCATTAAAAAACAAATAAAGAAATGATTGAGTGTTTCAACATCACAGGAAGTCGGTTGTCATGTCAGCTAAGGAGGTTACGTTGTCCTCCATCCATAAACAAACCAATCAACAAATCAACTTTGAAAATGAGCTGGTTTGTTAAATATATATATGCTCCATAATGTAAAAAAGAATTATAGCCATGCTACTTTGAAAATGTAGAAATTCTGAAACTTGACACTACGAATTGCTCATTAAATCATAGGAGAAACCCTACCTGTAATGGATAGTGCATAAGGTGACTGAATGAATGAATGATGGAGGGAATGAGGGGGAAAATAAAGCAGATACAAAACTTTAACCAGTCCCTGGGACCACCTTCTCCTGAGAGCCCTTTAGTCTTATTTTATTCTCCATCAGTTTCCTTTCTCCTCCAGGTCTAAAAAAAAAATCTAAAATAAGACAAATCCAAGTGTTTTCTAAACAGAAATAGACTAGACTAGCAGGATCCAGGCCCAGAACCAGCACCCAGAATCCCTTCTCAAATTAACAAAATAACAACAACTGGGAGGCAAACACCTTTTTATATGCAAGCCTGCTTCTCAGGCATTAAGCAAACACTAATTACATCAATCACCACCAATCCTGTTGATTGAATCAATGGCTGAGCTGTGATAGAGAATAATTAGATCCGTTTCTAGGGAGCAGTTTATGTCCCTTATAAAGCCTGTTGACAGCAAAGTGGCTCGCGTTGCTGCCAGGTCGTCTTTTCTCCATGAATACAGCAGCAACTTGAGTGATGCAAACGGAAAAACCTTTTTCACGCATCAAATCTTTCTGAATGTTAGCTGCCAGCTAATGTGCTAATGTTAGCACCAAGGTAAAATCTTTGATCATTCAAGTGGAATAGTCTCATGCATCTTTCTAAAATCAAAATAGTTTCTAAAATAATTTGTCTCGAATCACTAAACAGCGCAAAAAATATCTGTATATATTTGTATACTTTTACTTCTGCTTGCCTTGATAAGCCCTGGTTGCAAGTCATCCTTCACTCTTTTTGTCCATGAAAGGCAAAAAAGTCAAAGAGCCACCCTAAACGTCTATGCTAAACTGTTTGGGGACTGTGGACTTTTAGAGGACACTGGGGTGCTATCAGGACACAGGGTCAGAAACATTTCCCCCTCTGCTGCCCCTTTACGCACACCACTATAATACACAGGATGTTAAAATGAGCCCAGCAGCTCTTGTGTATTCAAGTCCGTGTCGTAATCCTTTATGTCCTTTTTATGTTTTAATTGTGTTGGTGCTCAGAGACGTGGAGAAAGTAGATCATGTCAAGTCGGATTAGCGTGATTCATTTTGAATTTCGGGTCAGCTAATTAAATGCTACGGCATTTTAGAGAAGTGTGTTTGTGTGTGTGTGTGGGGGGGGGGGGGGGGGCTCCATCATCATTTCACCTGGGATGAAATGGACGTGATGAGTGTGGGGAGAAGGAGAAGGAAAGCAGCTTGAACGCAGGGATGGGGACGGATGTCTGCTGGACCTTCAGATGCTAGAAAACACAGATTTATGTGAAAACCTTGAAGCACCGTCGACACTGGGCTGCAGCGTGCGATTCAATTCAATTCAATGTTGTTTCTATAGCAACAGATCACAACAGAACTTTATCTCAGGGCACTTTACAGGTGTAGCAGGGAAAGACAGAACCCAACTAGACCCACAAGAGCATGCACTTTGGCGACGGAGTCAAGAAAAAAAAACGTACTTTTATCAGGCAGAAACCTTGGACAGAACCTCATAGTAGACGGCTATTTGTCTGGACCGGCTGGGTTGAGAAGGAGAGAGACAGAGAGAGAGAGAGAGAGAGAGAGCGGTAGAAAGACAATTACAGAGCGGGAGAGACAGAGACAATGACAGGTAGGAGGAGAGAGTAACAAACAAAAAGAGGGAGAGACAGAGAGCAGGCGCAGACAGGAGCAGGTTGCAGCGTGCTCCGTAATTGACTGCTTTAAGATCTCCTGACAGTTTATCGTCTCTGCTTGGCTTCACCTGAGGAGACGTTCCCGGCATCCGTCTGGAATATTCTTTGTTCCTTCAGCGCTGAACAGAGGAGCGCCATCATCGGCAGTCATCACTTTGTTTTTCCAACGATAACCGAAAGACGATGACTTCGTAGATTCGATGAGATTCAATTACCTCATCACTGCCCTGTTCCTTGTTATAGCGTACTTGAGCAAGAGCTTAATTTGCTCAGCGAAGCACAATCAGAGCTTCTCTGTATTTTTTTTAATTTTTGTTTATGCGCCAGAATTATACATTAGAAAACAAATAGAGCCAGATGCGCTTTGGAGGATGTCGAGCCAGTGAGTAAATGCGTAAAGCGTACTTATTCCCTGTGTAACGGCACGCTGTTGAGTTTTCCTGGATGTACTTCGCAGCCCAGATGCAGGGCCTATTACGTTAAAAGTGCTGTTGCTCAGATCCTTGTTTGCTAGCTAAGCAGCGAGGCTTTTACCACGACAGTATGAAGAATTTGAATAGTGCAAATGCTGTTTGTTTATTTTTATATTAAAAACTTGCTTCATAGCGCTACAGACACAAGGACAATGTAATTTATCACCGCTTTGAAAAAAATAATATGGGTTCTTAACCGAACCAACTTGTTTTAACTATATTTAAACTTCCCAAAATGCATCTTTTTGTAGAGCAAACACAAGACTCCTCTTTTCTCATGAACCATATGAATGTCTCCCAGTTTTGTGGAGTCACTGTTGTCGGCCTATTTCCTGTGTGAACCAAGGTCACAAGGTTGTGATCACGAATCGCAGCACGGCTGAGGATTCGGGAAGACGGGCCCGGCGGCTATTAATGGCCCGACCCAGATGTCTGCGAAACAACCTGAATCTGTACCGGCAGACATCCGGAGGGGCCGGCGGACTCTAGACGGCCTCCTCACCGTCACACCATCGCAGCCTCTGGGCGGCTCAAACAAATGTCTTAATGAGACACTGATTTGATGTGATTATTGATCCTACCGTATCTGTGGAGGTCATGCCAGCTCCACCGGCACTGGTCTTCGGGCCTTCACTTGAACAGAGGCCATCACCTCCGGGAGCGCTGCTGCACTACGACCAGCTGCTAACACCTTCCGACTCGACTTGAGGAAGGCTTGGCTCTCAGGTGTGAACGTGCCGATCTACCTGCTGCCGGATTTTGATGCACCGAGCAGCAGGATGTGTGACAGAAGGACAGCCTTCAGCTGGTTTCTAATTGGGGGGGCTGAAAAATTAGGCTACATCTGGCCGTCCTCATTACACAGATATTTGCTCACGGTCCACAGATTTGAGGAGCGGCAGCAAGAGGCGGGGCTTCCGGTTCAACCTCCTCCTGACTTTTACAGTCTTTTTACCGCCGTCCTTCTATTATCAATGGGAGTGGCAATCTCTAGATGGGTGTCAAATGGAGGTCGCTGCCACTCGTTTGACCTTTGAGCTCCATTTCTTTTTTGTCCCCGTTATCCTCCGGGGAATTGGACAGGCCAGTTGAACCGTGTGGCTGTTTCTCCCGTCAGTGAATGACCAGACAATCCCTCCACTCCTGTGTTCAGGACTCGCTGAGCAGCGCATCGCTCAAGCTGTCCACCCTCCCTCGAGGGCTGTCAGACGTGTGTCAAGACACAGGATGTGGAGCGTTGGACAACGAGGAAGGAATTTTTTATTCATTTTCACCATAAATCCAGAAGCTGCTAAAATTAAAATCACCTAAATGATCTCAGCGTGGCGATATTTATGTCAGCCAAACCAGCAGGTGACCTCTGACCTCCGACCGACTGGCTCGGCTCACTGGCTGCTGACCTGGTTGGACTGTTGTCCTCCAATGCCGTCCTGCTCCGTTTTGCCAGCTGACCAAGCGTGAAATGATTATTAGGTTCCAAACAGTGAGCTGCGTGTTTCTGCTGAGTCGCTGTGCTGGCAGGCCAGTTTGGTTGCTGGTGCAAATCAGGCAAAGAAGACGATTGTCCAGATGACATCTATTTTTAGACTGAGGGAAAGAGATGACTTGGATGGAGAGAAGAACGAAAACGAAGCAAAGGTATGAGAGAGAGGAGGGCGATGTGTTGGGGGGCGGGTCAAAGGCTTAATGATCATTTGCTCGGCTCATTGGTCGGGAAGAATAACCTTGGCCCGCCTTGACATCGCCCAGAAAAAGCTTTTCATATATCTGGCATTTCACAAGCCGCTTAGCTATGTCATCCAGCTGCGCTAGCCGCCCACCGTCCTCATGCATCATCAGCCCGGGACAGGGGCGTCGATCTTTGCTGCCACGGTACTTTAGAAATTGCTGCTTTTATCCACGACCAAGGACAGAGTCCCAGTGCAGTCGTAGCGCACGCCGGATATATCAGTCATAATGCTTTATAACGCTTCCGTGACGGATTAGCTTCTCGTGCTCTTCTGCCCACCAGGCCGGATCTGATAACATCTGGAATTTTGAAACACGAGGATTAGATCGATGGCTGAGCTGTTACAGCTGACCGTGCGTGGATTGAGCAGCTTCTGAGCAGGCCTGGCATCTGCTCGCGTCTTCTCTAGGATGCTGCTGGTGAATGAAATGAACTTTGATCCAAAAGCCTGACACACACACACACACACACACACACACACACACACACGCACAGATGTTCGGTGGAACCACTAATCTGTTATTTATGTTTTGGCGACGACATGAAGTACAAAATAATTTAAATGATTTAACATAGCGTTGGAGTTATTCAATACGTCTTACATTTCTTCAAACACTTCAAACACTTTCAGAAATGCCTCGAAAGCAGACGAATGTTTTTGAACCGGGCTGTTTCAAAGTGATATGATCGCGACTGAAAAACGCCTCCAGACACAATCCAGTCATCCCCACTCCGTGAGCTTATTAACAGTTCACAGACTGCCTGCGCCTCCGTGGGAGTTTCCCCTCCTTCCTAAAAGTTACTTGTCAGCCACGATGCCAATTCAGTCCTCGCTGCGAATGTGACCTTCCGATAATGAGCTTTCCCTTTATGCAACACATCAGTCAGTTGGCGCCTTGCTCATGCTGTCTGGCACCCCGTCAGGTGTTAGAGCAGAGCAGGTGCTGGGTTCTGCGAGCTGTGATTTTATTTTTTAAAAAAGGTTTTCCCGCCTCAAGGCTCCCCCTCACCACATCTCCCAACAGCTGGACTGCCTGATTAAAACTGAACTACTGTCATCGTATGCTTTTAAACATTTATGCATGTAGTTTAAGGGAGTTTTCATCAATGGCTCTGGTCATGAGCATCAGGATGATTCAGGAGGAGCAAAGAACTGATTAAATCCACTGAAAGGGTCAGATCGCATTTATCCGACCTTTCCGGACAGTGACAACCAGCCTAGAGGAACCTAAAGAAGAGTACGACGTATGAAAAACACAAGCGGATTTATTTTAAACACACTTAATAAACTAGAGAATGAGTTTCTCTGTGCATGAAAGATGAAGTCTGCGTTGTCAGTGCAAAACGTCAGCCTCTGCTTCATGAGCTAAGAGGTGCGGAATGGTTTGCTGAAGCCTCGCGTTGACTTCAGGACTACTTCAGCATCTACAACAAAAAATGTGCTCAAGCACTTTAATTTCTGATATCGTAGTATGTCTGACTTTAAATGGGCGCTAATCTATTGCCATTTTAGACACACTCTTAGATCCAGCACGGAGCAGTGAATCCTCATTAGCAGTAATAATATCCAGCTGACCCCTCCTGATGGCTACCAATGAGCTGTAGGCCTGTTGACGAAGAGGAAGGTGCTGCTGCTTCAGACTCTGAGCCAGACAGCTCACAGGGAGGGGAGGATGCTGACTGTGGGAGAGAAAAAGGGGTCACAGAAAGGCCTGAAAGCAGCCAGAGAATAAGAATGAAGGTGGGGTATGTGAGGAGAGAAGAGGAATCGGTCTCTCATCATTCACCTGTGACAGGTTATGGATTCTGCTACAGGTGTGAACCAAAAGATGAGTTCATCTTTATGGCTGATCAATCAATCGTACATAATCATACAAGGTGTAAACCAGGAACAGGGTGAAAAGGCACAAAACCAGGTGCAAGAGAAATCTAGTAACGCATACGCTTAACAATGGATTTATTAAAGAAAAAGGCAGGATGTGATCATGTGAAGTCGAAGTGTGATTTTTATTTATTTATTTTTTAATTCTAGAAAACCACAAACGGGAGCGTGCAAATCTTAAAAATAAGGCTCGCAGTCAGAGCTGCACCGATTCTGTCGAGTCATCCCTGATGAATATTTATACGTCACGGTTGTGTGTTTGTGCTGATGAAGCATTTCACAGCGGCGACCCTGATGGGGTCAATAATCTGAAATATTGGACACCGAAGACGATACCGAGGGCAGATAGCAGGAATGTGCAACTGTTGTAGGCGAGAGGGAAGGAATAAAGAAGGATCAATGAGATGATGCTGGATTTTTGACGCTATTATAGAAAGTGTGTGGCGCCTGTATTTTTGCATTCTGGTATTTTCTTTTATTTCTCATGTTTGGTTCTGCCCTTGCTCCTCCCCTTTTATTCATCTTTATGATTAAGCGTTCCCACTATCCGTGTTTTCCCTGTAAAACTACACACTGAAGGATAAATAGGACCAATTAGAAGATGCCCGTAATTAACTGGCAGTAATCGCTGAGTTAAAAAAAAAAAAGCCTCTCCCTCCCTCTCTATGAAGAAACTAAACTAATGATGGCTTCTCTACTGCACTTTGATGTACCTGTTACTGAGTGCGGGGGCCATTAACATCGGGGATTTCTGCTGATTTATTTCCAACGCTGTCACCGTCCTGTCTTGTCAGAGCTGCCGAGGATGACGCGAGGAATTCTGTGTCAACTCCAGGTGGAAATGTAAGGAGAGGTTTCAGTTTGAACTAGAAAAGCACTCAGAGAGCGCAGACCTCCGCCAAGCAGCTCACATGGTGACCTGGACCTGGTGTTGAAATCAGCGATGGCGGCGCAGGTCAACCTCCACCTGGCTCCACGTGGACCAATTAAAAATAGAGGATACGCACTTCACTGAAGATAATCTGAATATTTTGGATGAGCGGCTGCTCAGATTATTCCCTGTCTACCTGGTACTAATAGCGACATGCTGTTAGCACCAAGTGAACAGATGTGCTGCTGAGACTAAAAATAAAACTCTGGATTTCTCTTTTGTGCATAATTGTATTGACATTTTTTTTTTAAATCACTTAACTCTGCCATTGCCAGTGTTTGTGTAAGAACACAAATCGGCGGCGAGCCCCACGGAGGAGCAGCACAGCATTGATTGTCACAGCTTCCATCATTGCAGGGCTCTTACCTCTGTCACAAAGAAGCAGGTTTGACATTCTGGGAAAACCTGCTATAATGTGACCTTTACTGACATTTCCAAAGCACCTGTGCCCTCATCAGTATTTCAGCACAAAGCATGTTGATGAGGGGATCCTAAAAGTAGATTTTTGTGTTGAATAGACAACATATGTAGAATATTTAACTATATCTGGAAACATATCTGTTTAACCAGCCGTTTAGAACTGAATAAGCATCTCGGGTGAGAGGCTCCATGTCATCGAGCTTTTCTTACATGTCCAGTTGGCTTTATTCAGGCTTCAAAGCATCGGCAGCCATCATCCAGCTCAGACGATAGATTTAGGATCAGCTGCTCCACGTAGGTTCCAGGCGGAACGATTACCACCAGAGATCCCTGTGACTTCTTTATTTCCATCATCACAACCTTAATGGATCTCATGCCTGAAGAAATACAAAAAAAAGAAAACGACTTCAGGATTTTATTTCCGAGCAGCATCTTCAAAAGTTAATTAAACTAATCTAACAACCTCCGTCAGGCAGAGGTTCCGATTGCTGTTGCAGCTGCTGCCTCTGATGTGAATGCTGCGGTTCATTTGAGGAGAAGAGTCATCAATAAGTAGCTGAGAGTAATGCAGGCTGTGTGTGTGTGTGTGTGTGGGCGGGTTTATTGAATGCTGTCCGTGGTATTGGGAGTGCCGAAGCACACACAGCTGGTGCAATATGAGGATCGTGGTTTTGTGTGTTTGTGTGTTTTGGTGATGACTCTCACTCTCTCTATCCTGTTTTCTTGTTGCAGCGTTACCAAAATGTGATGTGAATAGAAAAACTATTACTTATGTAGGATGGAGTCACTCTAGGGGGGCTCAGAGAGAGGTATCTGTAACGCTGGGGAGGGTCAAGTATGGGGGAAGTTAATAGATTCAAAAAAGAAAACACACAGATACGCACGCACACACACACACACACAAAGCTTTTATTTGAGTTTTATTTAAAGTGATCTAATTTCTGAATTGTGAAGGAAAGTAGTTCCTTCTTATTCATCTGCAGACAGACACTTAAGTTGGCCAGTGAAGAGCCTCATTAGTGAAATTACACATGATTATCTCTCCATCCTTTCCTTCATCACAGAAGCCTTCCTCACTTTGTGCAAATTTAATTTCTACTCCACTTAAAGGTTTCTGACAATTTCAATATTTGTGCTCTTATCACATCTTTAAATCAAGGGTGCATGCCCCCCCCCCACCGGGACAATCACATGACCTTCAACCGGACCGGTTGTTTCAGCGGTTCACACCGATCACTGTGACTCACCTCCACCGTGGGGAGGCGGAAAGGAGGGAGAGGGGTGTATGGTTGGTTAAGGACCTAAGGAGAAGGGGATGAAAACAAAGGACTGGAAAGAAAAGGAAGAAGAAAGGAATATGGGTTGCAAGGGAAAGGAGGAAAAGAAATGTCCTCCTCTTCTTCGTTCAAGCGGCTGCATTATTCACTACCTAAAACCCCCGGTCGATTAATTAGCAACTTCCCACACGTGTAAGGAAGGAGGAGACGAATGAGAACGGAGGGAAGGGTTGAGGAGGGGAAGGTTGGTAAGGCCTTTGGGAGCATGAAGGGAAATGAGTGGAACAAAGAGAGAGCGAAAGAGAGAGAGAGAGAAGTGGAAAATCAAAGATGAAAGAGTGGAAAAAGAAGAAGAAATCTCTCTTGGCTTCAACGTGTTTGTTTCCCGGGGAACCGGTTGCTCCACTAGGAACGTTTGCGTCACACGAGTCCTCAAACAAATATAAAACATTTTGCTCTTAAATAAATAGGAAAATGCAACAACATGCAAAGAATGGTGTGGAATTGCTTGTTTCCATTTTAAAGTTGCCTTCAGGTTCAATTATTGTCCTTTTCTTTTTTCTTATCTGACCTGGTCTCTCTCTCTCTCTCTAGAGCTTGGTGGGGGGGGGGGGGGGGGTGTAAAAGAACAGGTGGAGAGGAAGTTCAAAGCAGGTAAAAGAGAAGATCCAGAAGACTGAAGGAAGGACGGTTGCTAAGAAACCCTATTTAGCCTGCAGAGCTGTATCGTATAATGCGGTATCAGCACGGCGGCGGGTTGCGTGCGTCAAGTGATTAATGAGATGAGGGATGACTGCTCTGGCGTCATTTAACGAGTGCCCATATTTTCTGCGGAGGACCCATGCAGGCTGCACCTCCAGCGAACACGACCACGACCACGACCACCACCCGTTTAATCCCATCTGTTTCTGATGGGTAGCGGCTAGAGGAGCATCTTGGTGGTTATTTTTGTCATCCATGTAGGTAGAGTTTAATTAAAGAGTTGATTTCTGAGATGGTTGTGCCCCTAAAATCCGACATTACATTATATATTTTCCCAAGGCCGTCTGTTTACTTTTGCAAAAAACCTTTCTGAGCAACTGGTCGTCCAAAGTGAGTAATTTATCCACCCAGCGCTGTGTCTGTGTGTGTGTGTGTGTGTGTGTGTGTGTGTGTCAGTGACGGCTTTGTGATGACGATTATTAGCAGTCAGTAATTCAAGCATAGCAACAATCATTAACAACAGTCGTAAGAGACAGTTTAAAGCTATGATAGCTCGCAGCTAATGCTAGAAGGGCAGGCTGTCAAACCCATTTCCTACTTGTCTACTGTCTAGATAAGCCGACGGCATTGTTATAATGGGGCTATTGTTTAAAGCCCTCCACGCCACTCCACCCTCGACGCAGTCCTATGAATGGACCAACCATTAGACCCACTGCCAATTAAAAAAGATGGACCGACAGATTGGAGAGTGCTGCGAAATGCTTGGAGACGTTGACAGCCCGCTGCTCTGGAAGTGATTCATTCTTGTGTGTGTGTGTGTGTGCGTGTCAGCAGGAGTGCGAAGACGAGAGGTGACAACCCCTCCGTTCGGGGACTGTTAGTACACTTGCTGGTAACCTACAAAGAACAGACAGAGAGGACATCGGGCCCTCGGGGAGTGCGACACAGAGGTGTGTTATGTCAAAATGAAAGTCCTCCTGCTTGTACGGTGTCTGCTGCCCGTAAGTTGCGCTCTCATAAGAACATTACTCAGTGCTTTCCATCGCAATGATGTGACATCCACCGGCGCGGCTGAGGGGCCAAAAGGATGCTAACTCTGCACAGCCCCCCCCCCCCCCCTCCCCCCCCACGCAGCAGCGGTTAACTCTTATCGTCTCTCCTCCCTTGTTTCCTACCTTCGGTCTCTGCGGCATAAAGTCAGGTCCATTAGGGGAATTGGTTCGTACTGAATCTGCCGATTCATGAAACACGCTGGAGTGCAAGTAGAGCTGTGTCGTGGAACATTGGTTAAATAAAGATCTGAGTCAAACAGAGCTGTCTTTTGTTATTTTATTTAAAACAAAGATAGTAATTCATCAAAGCAGCTTTGGGCACATGTCGTGAAAATGGTTTGCATGAGTGTGCAAAGAATCTTAAGTATACATAGATATTTATAGGTGAGGGAGGGGTGTGAGGGATACAAGGGCCAGGAGAAAGGACAAAAAGCATCTATTCATCGCTGTAGCTCATAAATTTAGTGAAGGTTGTCCGTTATCCATCTGAAGAAACAGAGTGCAGGGAGTGTATCCCATGGGAAACTAAACACGGTTTCAAGGCTGTCGGGGTGTCCTGATCCACAGAACAAGACTAATGAGTTTCATGATCATCTTTTATCTTATATCTTATGCAATGCTTTCATGATTTTATTTTTATTTTTTCTAAAGTGAAAAATAAAGAGCTCATTCAGAATGGAACATCTACCTTCATTCCATTCACTCTCCCCGCAGGAAATTAAAGCAAAAAAACAGACACACAAACAGCCAGAATCTCTGAATCAGTGCAGTTTCAAGGTCAAATCTTTTTTAGCAGGTGAAGCGAGCACAACGCAACTCGTTTCTGAGTTGCAGCTGTTGCTTGGTGCATCTTTTTTGTTACTCGATTCAACAGAGCAGAGCTGGCTTCCTCCTCAGCCTCCAGGCTTCAACATCCGCAGCTCAGCCAATGGAAATGAGAAGGTCTTTATCATCACCTGGGAGAGAGAGAGACTTTCACACAGGTCTTCCTGTGGAGACGAACGCTCATTAGAGGGGAAGCTGAAGACAACAGGCTGGTTATGTTCTTGAGGTAATTGGGTGGAGTCTACATCTGCCTGCGTCTTAGGGGGTATTATCTGTGTCAATCAACCGATAAAGCGATGACAGCACCTGCTACGCACACCGGATGGATGGAACAGATGCAGAGAAGCCGTCAGGCGGGAAGGAAGAAACGTTCGGTATCTGATAGCGATCGAGAAAAGACAGGAATAGACTCCTGAAGGCCTCGCGTGTGCAGGTATTTTTAGAACACGCGTGAAGATTCGCTGATCGTGAGCTGTTCTTTTTTTAGAGGCAGAAGTGCGCATCCATTCGATATCCATCTCACGATCAGTTCCGTCTTTGGGCTAGATTTTGCCTTGTGTGAGTGAAAGCAGAAAAATCTGGTATTCAGAATTCAAAAAGCAAAAGTTCAATTGTTACTTTTTCTATTAAAGTGAAACTGCAGCTAAAGAACTTGAGGAAATAAATCTGACAGCTACACCTTTTTGTAATGAGCTATATGGGAAGATCGATGCCGGTGCCCACCACACCGCAGGTGACATGTTTTTGGGCCCCTGCTGGTCAGACAGCTGGACTCCACCGCTGCTTATATCACCGACTGTCTTGTTGCCAAGCGCTGCAGCATCTTCTCATCAGACATGGCTCTTCGTTGCAACAATCCTATACCAGGGTTGAAATTATTTTGTTGAAAATGCATTCATATTCTCAGTCATTTCAGTCAACCAACTATTAGACATTGTCACAGGTGGAACCACAGTTTTTTTCGGGGAAAAAAACTGTTGGCGTGAACCCCATGTTGAGTTCTCCTTCAGGCAAGACATCAATCCCCTAAACTACCTCCCAGTGTAAAACACTCTCAGCAGCAGCAAATGTGTAAAATATTCAACAGCTGCTGACAACATGGAGACCCCCGTGTGTCCCAGCATAGCGGCATAATGTTCTTGTGACCTGATTAATGCAGTCTCAGACTGAACTGGGATTCCCATCAGCGTTCTGCAAGCCATTTCAGATTCCGCACCCAGGCCCGAATTCAACACAGGAGCAGCAGCGTCCCCCCCGAGGGTAGAGAAATCTGCACGCCGTCAAACCAGTGGTTTCAATTCTTAACGAAAAACATTAGCATCAAATATATGCGGAAAATCATTCTGATTATGCCATCCGTGCACAATTGTAGTTCAACGCATCACGTTTATTTGTGCTTATAGCTACACAGCGAGGTTCTACACATTCTGAATTTAAGAATCACTAGCTGTCATTTGTTCCCTGTGCGTGTGTGTGTGAGTGCGCATGTGTGTGCGTGTGTGTGTCTTCGTTGTGGTACTGATATATAGTTCTGATTAGCAGTAAGGATGACACTGGAGCCTTTGGAGCGCCCTGCAGGATTACAGCCATCACCACCATTTGCCACTCAGGCAGAAAATCACTTTCATAAAGTGACACAGACCTACACACACACACACGCACGCGCACACACACACTATAATGTATCCGACATTTTGGCTATGCTTTCAGTATCCATGGTAACAACAGCATCGGCTGCATCCGCTGCTCTGTGCTGTCCAGGTAGCGTTTGTTGTAAGAGGTGTTTGATTGAAAAGCTAACAGTAAAGTCATTTCCTACGAGGAAAGACTTTGATCCTGATAAGAAGCCACACAAAAGAAGTTTAGTTTAACCATCTTAAATGATCCGCAGAAGCAGAAGTTCCGCCTCGTCCTTGTCTTTGGATGTCAGCTTGTGACACGCTTATCGCTGCATCATCCAGTCTGCCTTCAGTCCAGAATGAGAGGATGAAGAAGCAGCTCAGCTTCCAGGCTGCATTCCAACCACCCACTCTGTCAAGAAGCTGTTTCTGATTAAATGAAAGACCTCCGGGAAAACAAACAACATTCTTCTGTCAAAGTTTTGGCAAATCAATTATCCCCCCCCCCCCCCCCACATTGTTTTCTTCCATCCAATAATTCAGATCTAATGGATCCAGATCTTTATTTGTCGTGATATTCATTTGGCTGCTGTAGTTAAGAGATGGGACTAGAAACTCATGACTGATATTCAATAAGCATGGATATTGTTTTTGCAATCCTTTATAGCCAGCTTTTGTAATACGTTGTTCTCCTGCGGTTTGGTTAGGCCAGCAGCTCGTCTCCCAGGTAGTGTGGCCGAGCGGTCTAAGGGGCTGGATTAAGGCTCCAGTCTCTTCGGAGGCGTGGGTTCGAATCCCACCGCTGCCAGATAAAGTATTCTACATTTGCACCACGGGGACAAATACAGTTTTTTGACAAGAATATTTTTCAATAATTTAGATTTAATCCATAATTATTTCACTAAAGGTGTGCGGATACAAGGATTCAAGAGTAAAACAATTGTTGTAAAACCACTTCTGTAGGAGGTCTGATTTAGGGCATCACTGAATGGACCAATCAGGATGGCTGTATAACTCTGCCCCCTCCCATCTAGAACGCTGTTAATCTCCAGTCCTCCGGACCAAAAAATGACTTTTGTAAATCCAAGAAGCTTTAATATGAAATGAATTATTTCGTATAAGTGCAGAGACGTGGATTCTGTAGCGAGCTTTTAGTGGGTCTGGGGAGCGGGGGGGAGCTTTGTCACTTAAATTTGCTAAATTATCCAAACTGCTTCTGACAATCAAACAAAACAGGAAAGAACAAGGGAAGCAGCTACTTGTTGTGCTCTGGAGGCCTGTTTGGCAGACTGGTGAATGAGGTTTGACCCACGGGAAAAATATTCAGGTGGAGAGCAGGTGACTATTCCTGCCCTTCTTTCTATGCTGCTGCTCCAACAGCGAGGTGATGCTTGGAGAGAGAGAAAAACACACACACAGGCATTGACAATGGCACCATTCTCTAGCAATGAGAGGCTGCATCGGGGAAACTGGTTCCCTTTGACTGGGGAATTGACGTAAACCAATCTTTTACAGTGTAACAAGATGAAGTTAATCCTAATCCTGATCTCTAATTGATTTGTCAATGAGTAGACGTTCAGTAGAAGGTGTAATCCCTGTCTTTAAAACGGGTCAATGAACCAGAAGCTGCAATATTAGCACAAATGAAAATTCAAGATACATTTTAAGAGTTAAGTTGTTGTTTTTTTTTTGGGGGGGGGGGGGAGTATTACACATATCTCAAACTTGGAATGGAAAACAGGCAAGGTATGAAATACCCTCAGGAAGTCCTAAAGGTACAAAGACACTTAAAGTAAGAGAAAAACATGTCAATTTTCAGTGTAAGATGGAAAAAACAACAACTGGGGTAAAGAAAAGAAAAAGTGCTCGAAGCCTCTCTGCTGCCTCCAGTGGTCCAATCAGAAACACTGATTTTTAGTACATTATTAGTCCATCCTGGCCAATCAGAGGGTTCATGTTCTGTTCGTGATAAATAATAATAAAGTGGGAGAGTTCTGTGAGAAAGAATCTTCCACACCACGCTCTTGTTTTAACTCACTTGGTCACAAAGGCAAAATGACACATTAAGTTAAAACTCTGTAGGCCTTATTTGACTGGTTGACACCATGTTTTTTAGTGTGTGTCAACTTTGCAAACTGAGCAGGGGGGGGGTCGTCACACCGCCCTGCCTGAAACCACCCAGGATTTCCCCCATTCATGAATCCAACACTCAGCCACCTGCAGGAACAGTTAACATTTCGCCTGTTGCCTCCACTGCTCCTAAAATAACCGGGTACCATTCACACGCACACACACGCACACGCACACGCACGCCGCCTCCTCCTCTTCCTCCTCCTCGCCACATGGTTACAGTTAAGCACATAAATCAGGCTGCGAGCGTCGAGGCAGACGGGAGGAACACACGCGCTTCACGCGCTTCATGCCGCCGCGGCTCGTCGCTGCAGCCGGTGCAGCGGAGGCAGCATCTTCCACATCACGGACACGGACACGGCCACGGACACGGCCACGGCCACGGACACGGACACGGACACGGACACGGACACGGACACGGACACCGAATGGCCTGACAGCAGAAGAGACACATTCCTGTCCGTCCGTCTTGCCGCGCATTGCTGCAGTGCTGGGTTTTTTTTGTGTGTGTGTGAGTGTGTGTGTGCGCGTGCGTGCGGAAAGCGTGTGTTTTTATCCTGTTGTGATTCTCTTACGAATTGGACTAAGCGGGGAGGGGGGGGGGGGGTAACGGAGTCTGATGTCACATGCGTTTCATTGGAGGAGACGCGGGGGGCTTCTGCAAGCTTGGATCTTTGTGGAGGATGCTGCGGCAAGTGATCCACAGAGGGCTGAAGGCTTCGTTCTACTGGCTGGGCTTATTCGTGAGCAGGCACCCCGTCTTCTTCCTCACCGTCCCCGCCGTCCTCACCATCATCTTCGGATCCACCGTGCTGAGCCGCTTCAAGCCGGAGACGGACCTGGAGGTGCTGGTCGCCCCGACGCACAGCCTCGCCAAGATCGAGCGGAGTCTCGCCAACAGCCTGTTCGACGTGGACCAGTCGAAGCACAAGCTGTACTCGGACCTGCACACGCCGGGCAGGTACGGCAGGCTGATTCTGCTCGCCAGGTCCGAGGGGAACATCCTGGAGCTGGCCGAGCAGGTCCTGCAGGTCCACAAGCAGGTGTTGGACCTGCGCGTCAATTACAAGGGATTCAATTACACGTTCGCGCACCTCTGCGTCTTGAGCCACGGGGACAAGCGCTGCCTGCTGGACGACATCGTCTCCGTGTTCGAAGACATCAGGCAGGCTGTGCTTTCCAACAGCACTTTCCTTAAGGTGCCCGTGGGCTATCCAAACACGACGTTAAAGGTGAGGTTTTACTGCATGCCCCCCGCCCCCCCCCCCCCTACCCCCGCACCCCAGCCAGAATGTGTGACAGCGCAGCAGCAGTCAGCATGTGAATAGCCCGAACCACGGCATCATTTCTGAATGAACGCAGCGGGCTTCAGGACGGGATGTGGGGCTGAACATCGCCGGAGAGGGAACCCTCGGCAGAACGCAGACAGACCCAGGGTCTCACCCGCCCTCTTGGTGCAGCTGAATTGATTGGCTGCATGTAGCGCACACACACACACACACACACAGGGATATCCTGTCTTTTTCAATGCAGCGTTTCCATCCTCTCTCGGCTGCACATGCAGCATCACACATAGCTTTGCCTGGATCTTCCTCTCAGCTGCCCAGCGGTATCCGACTGAACAGACGCAGCCTCATCGGACGCACGCAATGCTTTTAGGCAGCAGCAGCAGCACGCAACCAAACTATAGAGCCAGGATGCTGCACATGGGCAGGCAGGTGCGCAGACATGTGCGGATGTGCTCTGCAGATGGAGCCGGTTGCTTTTTCCACTGATCACACTTTCAGAATGAAAAGCGATTGCGACCATGCAATCGTTTTTATACGAGTACACAAAACACCAATTATTGTCGCACTGCACGACAGCTGCCGGGAAAGGTTTACAGGTGAATCAGCTTCACGATGTGCACCTTTTCTGCAGAGACACATCCTCGTACGGCCTCGAGGCGCATCACAGTAAGGTGCAGCTTAAACTCACCATCACAAGGCGATTCGACCTCTGAGCCCACGCAGAACGCGCTCATATCCTCCTCAGCAGCATGGACGGGTTGGAACTTCCACGGCGTGCAGCCACAGCATCGATGTGTCAGTAGAGAGGCCCCATTCGTCGACTGTTTGGCTCCCTCCACTCAGGGAAAGGCACGCCGAGTGGCTTCTCGTCTGAGACGGCAAGCGGCCGTCAAATGAATGCAGTTTTTAAAGAACTGCTTCATCAATATAATCAATGCCTTTTAAGTGGTCGGGTCATGAAACAGCTCACGTCTTCAGTTTGTGGAATTAGACACAAGTAATAGGAATGAAATCTTTAACTTTAGATGCAGCATCTACACAGATTCTTTGCTTGGACGAAAGCTCAAAGAATAATTTTCCTAAGAAGTGAAGTTTTTGTGATTTGTGAATTTGGGTGAATTGATCCTTTAATCCTTGCTTTCTGCTGACATGTTCCTCCAGCCTGTTCATGAAGGTTGGTGTGACCCCGTTCCTCTCAGCTCTCCTCACTGAGGCTCCCCTCCGTGCTCCCGATTCCTTCTCCCCATCTCTCCGTTTGACGAGCCGCCGGAGCTTAATTCATTTCCCTGACTTCTCGTGCCTTGTCTCCCTCTTTGATGTCACAACCGAGGTTTATTTCTGTGCTTGTTACCACAGATGAAGTCTTCATAAAAAACTCTGCTGAACTTCAGCTCTGTTCCCAGGAGAGAAACGCATAAAATATAGATTCTTTGTTTTTGCTCCGTTTGATGTTATTTTCAGCGCTGTAATCTTTTTAAACTGTCAGTTATCTTGGAAATAAAAATAGATCGAGGAATATAGTGGGGCGGAAAATGGAAGAGTGGACAAAGCCAGGATATTAGTAGAACTGGAGCATAGTCTCTAGAAGTTGGAAGGAAACCGTTCAAACCACCAATCACACAATAGTTAGTTTGCGTACAGGTTTTATTTTCCTGTTGGACAAACTGTCTTCTGAGTTACATCACAAGACAAGGGAATGCTTTTAGCCTGACGGTGGTACTGGATATTATTAAAAAAACAAACACTGAAAAGTAAAGCATCAATTAGACAAACTAAACTGTAAAGAAGAGATTTAAGATTCACTTTTATTGTCACTGGGTTGTTGCTCAAAACAGGAGCAGGAACAGGAAAATCAACTTTTCTGCTTTCGAAGAACAAGCGAGCTGCTGCTCTGCAAGCTAACCCCAGTAGCACGGCACACACACACACACACACACACACTGAGCAGAATCATGAGTGAGTGCAGCATTGGCTGGACACAGCAGGGAATAACAGCGCAGTCAGAGCACGGCCAGAATATTCTCCTCTCGAACACGTGAATTAAAGAATTATTCCAACCCAACCAGGTAAAACTAACCAAGAGGGCCAATTCAGAGGTGTTGCTATTTCTGCATAATATTATTCTAACACTAATAATATTAGATGTAACAAGATCAAGGTTCTTGTTACACACATGGAAGGACACATACATTATCAGCTGCCTTAAATTAATTAATTTAGCAATATTTGGTTATACACATGACAATGTCATGCTAAGGTCAATGGCGGTTTTACCCCCACCCTCTTGTTCTCTTCAATAAATCAGGCAATTGGAGGTGAGTGCAGTCGCGGTTAGGAAGCAGGAGAGCAGCTTATCTGGGGAGGGTCTGTGAACGTTTAATTTGACAGTTTTTAAGCAGCTGTACGTTTTCAGAAAATGTGCACAAATACCCAACAGCTGGAAAATAATTTCCCTTTGTTTTGATTTCAACATCGAGCATGAATGAGCCTTTACAAGTGTTTTATTATTATTAAGTGACGTCTTTCCGCATTACATCCACACTGCTGCTGCCAACATCCGCGAAAGACTCAAATTGCAGGAAGATTTGCTTTTTGAGGATGCTTTTTTTCATAATCTCCGATATCCCAAAAGTTTTGATCACATCAACTTTGGCCACATTTCGTTTTTCACAAATACAATTAGCCGCTAAACACAATAACATTCTGTAAATAAGTGATTTCTGTGTTAAATATGTTCATCATGAAGCCTGAAAGCGTCGTCCCCCACCTCTTCCACCCATCGACTCTTCACAGAAAGAACATGAAGTGTCACTTCCTCCCTTTTCACACTCATCTGTTCACACTCCCAGACATTCTGCTTTCCGTGCGCTGTAGAAAGTGAATTTTCATTTCGCTCAGGGTGGAAATTGTTGCCCTGATTGTGTCTCTTTATTCACAATAGAAAAATTGAAAGGCATCAAGCCAATTGAATCTATATCACACCAAATTGCAGGATTTGTCATGAAGACCTATTTATTCTCGAGAGACCCAAAGATCACCCATGAATATTATCACATGTGAGTTAAAGGTGCAGTGCAACCGCATCTGATTTATCATGCCGGCTAGAAAATACCAAAGTATTCCTTTCTTTTTTTAAAAAACATTTCTTATACTGTCGTAACTTGTCGACAGAAATTGAGGCAAACAATCAAGGGTTTATTTATCATGCAGCGACAGATGCGGATCGCGCTCCCCCGCTGTGAAGCGGCGCATTGCGACTGCCTGGTTGCGTCGGATTGTTGTGTTCATAACAAGATAAATCATATCTACAATAAGATGCAAATTAAAGTTGGTGCTGCGGGAAGAGTTCTGACTTTGCAGATTAAATGGACGGCTGGACAGATTTATTACACCGGCGTCTTTGATATCAGAGACCTGGTGTCGTGCGAGTGCAACAATCAGGATTCAGGAAGTGTAAACTTAGGGAGGATCAATTTAAGACTTGAATCCATGGCTGGAATCCTCACCACCCAACATAAGGATAACTTGGTTTACTGGAACGATGCTGCCGTGGCAACGTTCTCAGTCTCTGCCATGTAATCCTGTGCATCTTCCTGATGGGTCCATATTATATTGCACAGTTCTTCTTCTGCAATTACGTTATCTCGTTCTCTTGTCGCTTTGATGACTTGCATGTGCCATATAATGAAATCAGTTCCATCTGTATGATGGAGCCGCACCGGCATTTGCAGACATTGTCTGTCCACGGCTGTGATGAGAGTTCAAGTCAAAATCAAGTCATGGAAATATCAACACTGGGCGGAAAAACTGCCGCTGCACTGTTTTCTGCATGTTCCATCTTTCTGAGAGTCACAGTTTCTAAGTCGCTGAGGCGACCACCAGTCTGCCTGACATCACAGCTGATTCATCTCCAAATCCCTTGCAGGATGGCCGCGTGTCCTTCATTGGCCACCAGCTGGGCGGCGACTCCTTGTTGCCAGTCAACCGTGATCAGCAAGTCAAATTCGCCCGTGCTGTCCAGATCACCTACTACCTCCGCAACAACGGACCCGTGGTGCAGGACGCCATCGCGGAGCGCTGGGAGAACGAGTTCTGCGCCTTGGTCAGTCGTCTGTCAACGGCCGAAGCGCCCCACCCGACCGACCAGCTCCACGTCCAGTCACTCACCTCCTTCAGCCTGTGGCGGGACTTCCACCAGACGGGCGTTCTGGCCAAAGGGGAGGTGCTGGTCAGCCTGGTGCTGGTGCTTCTGGCAGCCACCATCTCCAGCTCCATGAGAGACTGCCTGAGGGGGAAGCCCTTCCTCGGCCTCCTGGGAGTGCTGACCATCTGCATTGCTAACGTGACTGCCGCAGGGATCTTCTTTATATCAGATGGGAAGTTCAACTCCACGCTTCTGGGGGTCCCCTTCTTCGCGATGGGTGAGTGGAGCCGACTCTTTTATGTATGCCTGTGTTTAATAACTGGCATCAACACTGACATCGGGACATTGGGAAAGGCGTTAGCAGAATGTGTTTCTCCTCGCCCAACACACACAGTGTGTGTGTGTGTGTGTGTGTGTGATTTATTCTTAGTGGGTCAATAACTCCATTATATTAGATGTGAGGTGCAACACAAGACACACATACAGTAGAGATTCAGAGCAGAAGAAACAACCCAGCTTGAATTTGTTATGGTGGCACGATGGCGTAGTGGTTAGTGCTGCCGCCTCACAGCAAGAAGGTGCCGGGTTTGAATCCTATCTGTGTGGAGTTTGTATGCTCTCCCCATGTCCGCGTGGGATTTCTCCGGTTTGGATGCATTCATTCTTAAACCTCGTAAAAAATATGGCTTTATTTCATTATATGCAGCAAAGTGACATTTTATTGGCGTCACACCGACATCAGATGATGTTTACGGGTCAAGAAGTCACAGCGAATGGATATTTATTCAAAATCGACATTATTGTGACTTTAATAAACAAAGGTGTTATATTTAGTTTTTATGGATCATCGCAGACCCTTCTCTTGAGTTGTGTGTCCTAATAAATTTGCGCCCTGGTTTGTTGCCACGTCATATTTTGGCATTTAAAGCTGATTTGAATTAGCCACAATACTTTTTTTTTAGATATCTTTACTTCCTTAATACCAAAAAAAGTGTCTAAAATAAATGAATGGTCTCCCTCTAATAATGAATATAATCAAGTTAACATTGGATACTGGCCACCTGGACATCTGTAAATTACGGCCTCCTCTTCCTCGTCTAGTGGGCACTAGATGGGACTACATGCTTCTTTGCTGTGGATGGATTACAGCAGGTATTTCATTGGACAACATCGAGCAGGCGAAGCTGCTCAGGGAACGATGGGGCTCAGCTTATGACGGCTCGATTGATTTTCTCCTCCAGAATTTAATAGAACATTTTGGTCAGATCTGCAGATGGCTGTGGTTGGTAAATGTGAATGCATTTCCCAAATAGTAAAAAATAAATAAAATGTCTTTCAACAGGCAAACAAAACACAATAAACCCACTTGTTTACTTTTAAATAAGCCTCATCAGCAGCATCAGAAACAGAGACTCTTCACCTTGTTCCTCGCTCACCTTCTTCCTCTTTGTATTTCTGTCTCCACCTTGTCTGTTTACTCTACACTGTGGCTTCCATTTTGCTCTCCTATGCTAGCTGCAACCCTGGGGATCGGGTACAGCTCTGCTGCAAGGCCGGCTGACATAACTGAAGTTTAAGTAAGACTCGGGAGCAGGAGGCCACATCCGCTCCTGTTGACCCAGGCAGGCAGGGGGGGGGAGGAAAGGAGCACGGAGGAGAGGAGATGGGGAAGGCGTGATGGGGGGTGAAGGGAGAGGCTAATTCAAGGAGAAAACAGCGAGGAGTAAAAATGTACGTGATGTGTATGGAAGGAGGCTGCAGAGGAAGAGGAAAGGGAGAAGAGAAAGCGATAGAGAGAGGGAGGAGGTGGAGAAGGTCGAAAGAGTTGGAGAGGACTTGATTAGGTCTGTAATTTCATGTGACAGGACCTCAGAGGCGGCAGATGCCCAACCTCCTCCTGGGAGGTCCTGACTGCGACACACCCCTATCACTATGTCACTGCCACATCAGACAGAAGTGGATACAGATGCCCAATCTGCCATGGTGTGTGGGTGTGTGTGCGTGTGTGTGCGTGTGTGTGTGGCACCCCTTGTTTACCTCCGCCGAGGCGAGACGGAGGTTATGTAATCGTCCGTCCATCCGTTCGCAAAATAACTTAAAACGTTCTGGACGGATCTGGATTAAATTTTGAGGAAATGTTCGGCATATTACCGGGAGCAATTCTGATGCCACCCACTTCCTGCTTGCGCCCCATCCTTTATGTGTACAAATATACAGTATATATATGTAATATATTTTCTCAACTCTAAATAGCAGCATGCTCGTCTTACTTTAGTGGCAGAGCAAACCTACTGTGCTGCTGCTTTCTGATAGCGTGCGCCTTGTGGGCATATTGCCATTGATGCCCAACCACTGCCCGACAAACCACCCAAAACTTACACTTTCCAAAGGACTAATAAAAATATTTTTTACACCACTGTGATGGTTTGACAGGATACAACCATAGCTGAGAAAAGCCTCTGTCCCCTGAAGCCGGATGTAGATGGCTATATGTGAGACCGTCTTGGCTTCCCTTCACCCCAAAGCCTCCTTTGACGCAATAGGAAAACGAACCCATTATGCAGTCTGAACAATTCAGTTAATGCCATCTCTGGCCTTTGAACCCTACAGAGAAAGGAGCCGTGCACGGGGCAGGTGCCGCTATGTGTGGGTGGACCTCTGTTTAATATGGGGCAACTCTTCCTCCCCTCTGTCTCCCCCGTGCCGGTCTGCCATGTCATCTGCGAGCCGGCCAATTACTGCCGAGCCGAGCTTGTCACTTCCTTCTCTTCTCTGGATGTGTGATGGCTGTTGGATGTGTAAAAACTGGCAGGTAGAAGGGGAACGGATTGACGGTGGAGTGAGACTCATGAAACATACATGCCATTACGTTACAGAGGAGGCGAAGGCTCCGCCGGGCCTAAATCAGCTTACAGTATTGATCCTTGTCAAACGGACTTGTGTGTGTGTATGGGTCTGTGTGTATGTGTGTGTGTGAAGGACTGCGGGGAGGAATCTTATACCAGCTGTATGCATCAATTAATATACCTCTGTGACCATATATGGTCTGAGATGGAAAAAAATAATATTTCTTGGCATCATTCCGAGTGAATTCAAAATGCACTTTGCATCGCGACTTTATGTTGCACAGGGTGACAGAAAATGTGTTTTTCTTTCTGGCAGCCAGATTTACTCCCGGCAGCCTGCTCATGTAATGATTTTATGTATTTTCACTCATTTCTTCCCTTCACAGTTCACAAACCTAAAGTCAGTGTTGATATTCAGTAGCATGCCTCACAGCAGCTTTAAGTGAAGGCTGTGAAATTTGCACTTTGCTGCTGTATTTATAGCATACGGAGTGTTGGTGGGATTGAGTAAAAGTCAGTTAAAGAAAAGGAGACTGTAAGAATCCCAGTTTGTGTTCACACTTTATTGTGTTCAGCCTGATCCAGAGGGTTTTATTTGTTTTACATCTAAATACCTCCATTTCTGATTTGGGAATATATTAAAAAGCAAAACTACATGTAAATTCACCTTCTAACTATGCGAACTGCCAAAGAACTATCTGGATAAGCTGTATATTAATAAACATCTCTCTTTAACAACATCCACAATTGTTATTACGGATAGACCTCATGCAACCTGTTCCCATCTGGATCTGGTTCTTTGAGGGCTTTCTTCCACAGAAGGAAAACAGTACCCGATGCCCGACTAATTTATTACACCTTTTATTCATTTCCCTGAATGCTACACACATTTCCCTTCTCTCATTTACCCTGTGAGAGGGAGGATATGCAGCAACCTTAAACAGTGACGGTAAATAAGCAGGTGTGTTGGAGGCTAATCCATTTTTAATGGGACATTCAGCAGGAAGTGAGGCCTCGAAGGGAGCCTTTAACAAACCCGAAATATAGCATCAAATATTTTTTGGATGCATAGAGAGACCTGAACATCCATGTTGTGACATCGGCAGATAGACACAGTCTTACCTCACCCAAGTACTGCACTTATAAAGTAATGAGATATCTTGTTCCACAACTTGGATTCATTCCACTGTCAGGTACTATTTTTATGTGGCCGTGTGAGTACAGGCAGACGTTAAAGCCGTTAAATATTTGGAGATATGCATGCACAAAATAAAAGGCAGCCAAAAGTGAAATCATACAGCTGAGTCTCACGATGGCACAGAATTCAGAAGCTATTTCATTAAGCCATTCTGCCATTTTATTTGCCTGCATTGCATTTGATTTTTACAACAGAACATTTTGCAGCAGAACAAAGTTCTTCTTCCAGAATGGGGAAGACTTGAAGATGCAGATGACCTAATTTGCAGTTTAGCACCTTTGGGGGCAAACCGGAGAAACTGCTGCAAAAGCCAGCCAGACTCCTCCTCACAGTTCAGCATGGTAGTTGCTGCTAAAGGAGGGAGTGTGGGTGAGGGTGTAATGCAGCAAAACCTGGATGTAAAAATCCAAGTTAAGTATATAATTTGTATCTCATTGTTCGTGTGGCTTCATTCTGTCTGCAGTGACTCATTCGATAACAATTTAAACCCACTTTGCAAGATTTCCAAGAAGATGGATGGACAACCCTAACAGCAGAAGAAGTCAAACATGTGTTCAATGGCTTAAAAAAATATAAAATACCGCACGTATCCTGTAGATATGAAGAAATACAGGAATTTTGATTCAGTACTCAGTACTCAGTACTTGGCTCTGCTGGAAGGAAATACAGACATAGTATCTTGAGTTTAATGCAAATATAGCTGTGTGTGAGAACGTAGAAGAAGAAAGACCAACAGAGCAGCAGTGATAGAAGTATAATTTGTGCCAGTATATTTAAGCTTCGGCCTGCCATTGTTTTAATCTACAGCTCCTTTTTTGTTTCATCCATCGCTCACAAAGCACTTTGAATAAAACGGCATTGATTCCGTATAAAGTAGGGCAACGTTACAAAAGGCAAACAACCTGTCAACACATTTCGATTCGTGCAACTGAATCCTGTTTGGCGCCTGCAAGTATTGAGCGTCACCTTTTTGTGCAATCAACCAAGGCATCGGTTTGGATGCGCAGATTGCTTTGGGATCCCCTGCAATCATCGTCACTGTCACTCCCGTCATCTGTTGCCACTGAGTTGGTGTCTCCCGCGTGAGACGTCCTCCTCGTGACACCGGTTCCTCTGGCGGCGCCACCATGCGTGCCGGGCAGGCGGGTAACGGCGGTTATAATTGGAAGGCTCCGCGGTGGGAGGGGAAAAATGACTGCCACGCTCTCTCGCCACGTGATGGATGTGTTTTGCGTGCCGCAGACGTTTTACAGCAGTAATTTAGTTTAATGACTCGCTGGCATTTTTGTGAGAGCCATGGGAGGAGGAGGAGGAGGAGGAGGAAGAGCAGGAGGAGGAGGGCAGAGCAACCTGGTCAGGCTGTGAAGCTGTAATGTTTTTTTTTTCCCCTCCCCAGCCAGTGACAAACTGCCCTTTTACAATCCGTGGAAGATTGTTCCTGTATCTGGGAGAGGCTCGGGATATAATGCCCCGTGGCACTTTCTCTCACACTGAGCTACAGCTCCTCGCCCGTCTTCTCTCAGCATCCGCCCTGCATCCTGACGCTCCATTGGCTGTCCTCCATCAGAGGGGAGATGAGCAGGTGATTCAATAAAACCTTATTGGAGCTCATCGATTGTCACGGGAAATGAGCAAAGGCCGATATTCAGAATGAAGTGCCCATTCTTAAAGAAGTGGCCAGGACGGTAGCCGGGACGGTAGCCAGGACGGTAGCCGGGACGGTAGCCGGGACGGTAGCCGGGACGGTAGCCGGGACGGTAGCCGGGACAGTAGCCGGGACGGTAGCCGCTATGACATCACGAGGCGGAAGCATGCATGAACTGGAGGAGGTGATGGAAGCTCCCATGATCCTCTTGGGACAGCGCACTTTAGATACCGAAAAGTCTCATTGCAACGCAAAGTAGGAATAAACCGAGCGTTACACAACCTGTGCTGCTTCTCATTTAGTAGAGCGCCACCTACTGTTAGCCCGTTAATAGTGCATCTACTGGGCTCAGGGCTGGAGTCTGACTGCACATTCTTTTATTATTATTTGTTAGAAAATAGGGTGCATTTAGTTTTATTTAAGTTTAACAATTTCATATTAAATTTAAATGCTGACCTTAATAATAAAACTACTACTACTAATAATAATAATCGTCATGATAACATTTCAGAAGTGGGTTTTAAAATTACAAAATGACCGCACTGAACACAACAACCCACTCTTTATTTATAATTGTGTTAACAGATACAGATTCTCCCTCCTCCTCCTCCTCCTGCCTCTAATGATTTTCTGAGTTCTGGTTGTTGTTTTCTTATAATCAGCTGCTGTTTGCCAACATTAACTGGAGCAGATTCAATGAAGATCTCACATCAGGCCGTTTCCTAATTTCTTTTACATGTGACATCATCGGCGCCCGGATGCACAGCGAGGACGGCGATCGATCGATGATTTATATCAATGCTGTTCTTCTACTTTCTGCAAGCAACAACTAAAACACAAAAATCGGTGCCTTGTGCCATTTTCCAACCAGCATTTTGAATGTAGTAGCAGTGTAGCGGAAAAACCAGAACCCCCCCCCCTCCAAAATAAAAAATAAATTAATTGCTCCTGCTGCCTCCTGCTGCCTTGTATACAGAGGAGAACAGGAGGTGGCAGGAGGCAGGCTTGTTTAGTTTACGTCTCTGTGTGGGTGAGGATGGAGGAAGCAACGGCAAATGAGAGCCTCCCTGCAGACTCATTGTGGAAAAGTCGTAAGAGAATAGTGGAACCGTGTGTGTAGGTGTGTGTGTGTGTGTGTGTGTGTGTGTGTGTGCGCGCGTGCGTGTGCGTGTGTTATTGTTTCATGGACATCAGTATGACTCCGGTTGAATTTTATCGCTGCAATAATCAAGAATGAATCTCTCACTGTCTCTGCTGCTGCGGTGCCTCAGCACCTCTCTTCCTCCTCCTCCTCCTCCTCTTCCTCCTCCTCCTCCGCTCCCAACAGTCAGAACAAACCCAGTAAGGATCCAGTTTTGCATCTATCAGCATTCAGACATTCAGAGAACTGTTGTTGTCCTCCAAAGCTGATTAGCATTGAGCAGCAGTCATGCTGCCAGCCTCGTGCTCCTCTTCCTCCTGCTTCTTTCTCGTTGTCATTGATTAAAGCGCCGGCTCTGTCCACACTGGAACAGGCTCTTTCTTCATTTACCCACTCGATGATGGTTTATACACTTTTGACAGGGGGCTCGTTGCTGTTATTAATGTTAAAAAATAATGGTAGCCCTCCTCCTCGTAAATGCATTCATTTCTACTTCCACAAAGACTATATAAAGTTTTGGCAGCAAACAGAACTTTTAATCCAATTCTTCTATCAAGAAAAAGCATCAGCTATCAGGCAAAGGATGAACCATCCGCCGGGCGGGAACAGATTTAGCTGCTACAGCAAAGATGCCATAAAACAACAATATAGCAGGCCTTTGTTAGAATAAAGTCTTTATTGCATCAAATATCCTGATAGAATTATGAAAATGTGTCAATAATTACCATTTCATATTTCATAATCACGCAGTGCTGGCTGTTTATCTCATCGCTCCTTACACTTGTTCACACTGTCAGTTCTCTCCTCCCTTCTAATTTTGACTCTTCTCACTTCTGAACGAGGAGCTTTCACAGACAAAGGGAGCTTCACAAAGGAGCGAGACAGGTGTGAGTTTTTCCTTCATTAAACAATGATATAAATATATCTTTCAACGCTGAGCTTCCGCTTCCACTCAGATCTGAAGGCTCCTATCAGGTCTTTTCATGTTTATTGTGCTCTGTATGTGCATTGTGCAGCTATTGATCGAAAAAGCAGCACTCCCCCAAACACACGACGAAGACAGAGGCCGATTTTAAACATCCTCATCCATCCATCCATCTTCTTCCGCGTTTCCACTTTGCAGGTAACGGGAGTTGCCTGAGCCTATCCCAGCTTGCTGTGGGCGAGAGGCGGGGTACACCGCGGACGCGTCGCCAGCACACCGCGGAGGCCAGACAGAGACAACCCATACACACTCACACACTACGGACAATTTGGAGTAATCAAGTGCATGTTTTATGGAGGCGGGAGGAAACCGGAGAACCCGGAGAAGACCCACACATGCAAAGTCTGCACAGATAGGATTCAAACCCGATACCTTCTTGCTGTGAGGCGACAGCGCTAACCACTACGCCACCTTGCCGCCCCTATTTAAGCCAAAGTCTTCACAGGCCGCTGTAAACCGACTGGCTTGCGAACTCGCAATCCGAAAACGTAACCGAACCGTTCCTTTGAAGGTCTTTGCCGTCATCCAAAGCGCGCCGGGCAGTGATCAATCTCTGCAATGAATCCCAGAGCTTGTCCAATCATGACACATCGCTTAGCATCTTATTTGGTAACTGGCGAAGGGAAACGCCCGAGGAAGTCCCTGGTGGCATGTTGGAAAAATCTCGCTCCAGCAGACCCTCTGGACCAACTGACACTCACTAATTGACTTGCAACGCTGCTTAACAAAACTAAAAGCAGGAAGAGACATCGAGCCGTCGGGATAATCCTTTATGGTTGATTAACTCTCTCTCTCTCTTTGTCAAACAAGGGAGAATTTATAACACTGTCAAGGTGAGCGATTCCTTTCGCTTCACTGTCCACCTGCTGAAATGCAAAAGGAATGTTTCACAGCGGCAGAAACGCGTCGGCCCAAAACCAGCGCTCACTTGCGCTGAAATATTGACATGGTGGAGGAACATTAAATGGGTTCTAGTCTCGAGAAGCTCGTAACACATTCCCCGGCAGCGGCTCCCCACCCCCCCCCCCCCCCTCCCCCCGCCCCGTCAGAAATGCAGTGCCCACATTTCACAAATAGATGAACAGTTGTGCAGTAGGTGGGCGGGTGCTCCTGTGTAGGGCAATTTGAACTGTGAACGTTTTGTATTCATGTCTATATTTTGTGACTGGTGAACCCCCCCCCCCCCCCCTCCCCCCAGGTGTGACTCACATGAATGGACCTGCTTGCAGACGGATTTGGACGCGGTTTGCTGATGCGTGCTAGAGAGGACCGTAAAAACGCTGGCTCAGATATGCTATTGTTGTATAAAAGTTGATAGAAATACATATCAATATGCCTGCACACTCATTCCTTGATGATATTTCCGATACATTTTATTGATGCTCTAAAGCAGTGTTCTCCCCAAAAAAGTTGTCTTTTCTCGGAGGTCGTCGGCTCCTCTTCTTCCTCCTCTTCTTCCTCCTCAGTTGGACTTTTCCCCTTAGCAAAGAAGCTCTCCAAAGACGTTTGTTTTTGCTAGTTTACAGCTGTTTTTTTAGTAACGTATCACATGACCAAGAAAATTCACAGGCGAATGTTACTTTGGAGAAGATCCGGTCGTTTTTCAAAATAAAACACCTTTTAGACGCTAATAATCGATACAACGGATATTGTATAAAGTTATTCTTTCTATGGTAACAAATGCCTCACAGACCGGTGGTTGGGGACCACTGCTGTAAAGGATATCACTTCAGATGAGAGGTAGCATTTCGAGAAATGTAGTTTCTGGAATCTGGAGCAGGAATGGTTGAGAATGGACCATTTAACGTCTTTGGAATGACTAAATCATGCAAATTGAACAATTTTACATATTCTCGACAGCTGACATCTAATTTCCTACGTCTTTTTTTTTCTTCTTCTTCTAGGTCACGGCACTAAAGGGGTGTTTGAGCTGCTGGCAGGCTGGAGGAGAACCAGGGAAAACCTGCCCTTCAAGGAGCGCGTGGCCGACGCTTTCGCTGATGTCATGGTGTGCTACACCATGACCAGCTCGCTCTACATCATCACCTTCGGCATGGGAGCTAGCCCCTTCACCAACATGGAGTCCGTAAAAATCTTCTGCCAGAGCATGTGCGTTGCCATCTTGGTCAACTACTTCTATGTTTTCTCCTTCTATGGCTCCTGCTTGGTATTCGCCGGGCAGCTGGAGCAGAACCGCTACCACAGCGTTTTCTGCTGTAAGATCCCCTCTGTGGAGTATCTGGACCGCCAGCCCACGTGGTTTAGAACCATGATGAGCGACGGCCACGATTTGTCCACGCACCACGACAGTGTCCCCTACCAGAATCACTTCATTCAGCACTTCCTGCGTGAGCACTACACGGAATGGATTACCAACACTTACGTCAAACCTTTTGTGGTCATTCTGTACCTCATCTACGCCTCTTTCTCCTTCATGGGTTGTTTACAAATCAGCGATGGGTCAAATATTGTGAACCTGCTGGCAAGTAACTCTCCAAGTGTCTCATATGCGCTGACCCAGCAAAAATACTTCAGCAACTACAGTCCAGTGATTGGGTTTTATATTTATGAGCCCATTGAGTACTGGAACTCCACCGTGCAGGAGCACCTGAGGACTCTGAGTCAAGGCTTCATCAAGATCTCCTGGATGGACAATTTCTTCCAGTACCTGAAGGCGGCGAATGTGAGTGCGTCAACCAAGAGTGACTTCATCAGCATCCTCAAGGGCTCCTTCCTGCGCAGCCCCGAGTACCAGCACTTCACCGAGGACATCATTTTCTCAAAGAACCGCGAGACCGACGAGTACGACATCATCGCCTCGCGGATGTACTTGGTGGCACGGACTACGGACAAGAAGCGTGAAGACGTGATGGTGCTCCTGGAAAAACTTCGTCCCCTGATGCTGATCAACAGCATCAAGTTCATTGCCTTCAATCCGACATTCGTGTTCATGGACCGCTACAGCTCCTCGGTCATCTCGCCCATCCTGACCTCAGGATTCAGCGTACTCACAATCCTCATCCTCACCTTCTTCCTGGTCATCAACCCCTTGGGTAACTTTTGGCTCATTCTCACCGTAACCTCTGTGGAGCTGGGCGTCTTGGGTTTGATGACCCTCTGGAACGTTGGCATGGACAGCATCTCGATCCTGTGCCTTATTTATACCCTTAACTTCGCCATGGAACACTGTGCACCACACCTGTACACTTTCGTGCTCGCGAACGAGCACACTAGGACGCAGTGCATCAAGTTGGCACTGGAGGAGCACGGGGCAGCCATCCTTCAGAACACATCCTGCTTTGTGATCGGGATCATGCCCCTCGTGTTTGTGCCTTCCAACCTGACCTACACACTGTTCAAGTGCTCCCTCCTCGCCGCTGGCTGCACTGTGCTACACTGCTTCGTCATCCTGCCCGTCTTCCTGACCTTCTTCCCACCGTCCAAAAAGAGACACAAGAAAAAGAAACGGGCTAAACGCAAAGAGCGGGAGAGGGAGCGGGAAAGGGAGAGGGAGAGAGAAAGGGAGGAGATAGAGTGCATTGAAGTCAGGGAGAATCCAGATCATGTGACAAACGTCTGAGTCGGTTGCGATTTTCACCAACGAGTTGTCGAGGGTGTCCGGCGGGCCCTGGTGGATCCGAGGTGCACTCCGATGGTGCGAGGGTAGTGCGAGATATCCCCCCGAGGAGTTGGCATCGTTCACTCCTAGCCAATAGCAGCTAAGCAGCGAGAGCGCAGCCCTTCCGGTCGGTCGTTCGGTCCTTCAGTCTGGACAGTCTCATTTGCACAAGCTGTAACATGCTCATGGTTCTAAAGCTCTTTTTCCGACATGTAAAAACAAGTAATTAGAGTTAAACAAGGTCGCTTTCCAAATCCGTGCATCCATTCTAAACTTCGGGAATAATAGTCCATTTGAATATTAGCAATTCCGGCCATGGTTTTCTCTCCAGCAGGCGTTTCCTCTTAACGCGATCGAGGTGCATAGTAGACTGTGACGCCAAGGATACGGAGAACTTAAGGTAAATGCATCATGCAGCAAGCGTACAAATTAAATGGCTCAAGAGTTGACTGTGCACACACCGTGATAACAGCGGAAAGAAATGTAACCAAATTCTGTGGAAGGAGACAAAATGTGGAAATAAAGCACACCGAATGCTTTTCTGTAACGTAAAAAAAAAAGAAGGAATCGCTGAATAGCTGAACATGGCAGATGGAGTACACTGTGTCCAATAGAATAGAACTGCGTAGGTTTATAGCAGCAAGTGGCCAGAGGTCTGATTAGATTTTAGATTTCATGCAGGGCTCGGACTTCAGGCGACTCCAGTGCGCTCGCACCGCTCAGATTCAGATCAAATGTTCTGATGTTTAAACATTTATACCTGGATTATTGCCCTCAAATTGTGCAAGCAGGACCACGATAGCCAGAAGGAAAATGTGAGAGGGACATACCTGAGCGGGGGTTTTATCCGAACCAGATATCGGGATGGGGTGGGGTTCTGATTTTCTAAAGCTGATTTAGCCATACTTTATGCTTTTACACATCACTCTCCCGGTGATGTGCGACGATGCATTGCTGCTAATCTTAATATTTTATTGTTGTTGGTGAAGAACCATATTTGCACATTTAGAGTTATCTTATTTTAAATAAGAGCGAGGAAAAATCAAAACAACTGGTTAAGGTTTTGCACCTCCTGTAGTCTGAGGCCAACGTTAGGCGATGATGGAAGGATCTGTTCTGGGCTGCAGCGTGTAACGTTCCTGCTCATGCAGCGGTATTTGAAAAGTACTGAGGCTGAATATGACGGAAGTGTTTCCGAGGCTTGAATGACAGAACGTTCTAGGTTGCTAACAGTTGAACGTCTCTGAGTGTGAGTGTGAAGGTCTCTCTGATCCTCAGGCGTGTCGCTGAACGAAAGCTCTGAACGTGACTCAGAACTGTAAGAGATGCCAAATAGTGTACAGAGCTTTATACAGACCGTAACTAATGCATCATGGGGGCTTTTTTTCAGGCAAAGTACATCATTGCTATTTAATGATTAGGTTTGTGAAACAGACCTTAATATTGAACTGAATATTGTGAGAAATTGATAAAGAGATAAAATAAACCTTTGGGTTTTTTCCCAACAAATAGTAAAAAAAAAACCTCAATGAAATTTACATTTTAAGTTACCCTCTCTATTCAGCTGGTGGCAAAGTGTTCCTAAAGAGAGGGACCAAAAACGAGTGAAGAGTCAGTCAGCTGACTGTGTGATGTGTGATGCTGTTCCGTGTCTGCTGTGTGTGTGTTGCTTGTTAACACATTTACATTGGCAATGTATTCAGTTGGTGCTGCTATAATTAATACCACGTCTCCTTGATACACCAGCTGGGTGTGACTGAGACAGGTGGCGAATGTTTCAAAACGCTGATGTATAATGTCAAGGTGACATGAGGATATGGCCACAGTTCAAGAAGTTGATCTTTAAACTTTGTCGAAGGGATTAAATTAAAAATGTAGAGATATTCCACCTTCACAACTTCCAGGCTGCATGGGGAGCGTTCACAAGGTCTTCCTCAGGGGTCTACGGATCCAAAGCTGTAAAATGTGTAATGCCATCTTTCATTCTGTTTTAGAGAGAGTATATTTATATGTTCATCGAGATTGTTGAGGGAAAAATAGCAGTGAGATCACACGACAAGAGACTGTCACATTAACCAGTGTATGTGTGTGTGTGTGTGTGTGTGTGTGTGTCTGTGGCTCTGTGTGGAACACGAATCCATCACCAAGCCTTGGAGGTGATGCTCGGACTTCAGCTCTCTATTGGGAACATTAACCGAATTGAAGTGGCAGTACTGGTACCGGCCACCAGTAGGCAGATCCTCCTTCAGCGCATCACATCCCATTCCATCACAAAAATTCTCCTTCGCCATCGCCCATCGTCATCGTTCAGTCTTAGGAGTCTTAAATAGCCGTTGTCTCCGCAGAGGGTAAACAGCATTATCTCTTTGTTCCAGGGTTCTGATAGGAATCTCTGTCGCAGTCCCAAAACAAACACAGTCAAGGTCAATAGCCCCGGCAGATTACAGATCTCCCCCTGACCCCTGGCAGGCAGGCCTTAACTGGTGGCATGTGATGGAGAGGCCTCATATGGAGTGGATGTGGCTGATTGCCAGGAAGTCAATACTTCTTATGGGATTGGCTGGTTCTTAAGGGACTGTCATTGCGGGGACACTGCTGCTTGGTTTCCCTCTTCTCTAAGCAAACCAGGCGTTCGGCGGGGGGGGGATTAGATTGTTCATATTGGACCAAATGCCAGTGAGAATCATGTGTTGATGTTTGCATAAGGAGTGTTTAGGAATGTTTTCTTTGTGTGTGGCTGAACCCACTTCCTGTGTAAATTAATACCAGCGAGGAGAATAAGAGACGTAGGTGGGAAATAAATCACATTTTTCCACTCACACAGTTCGAGATCGATCCCAAGTACTGACTTTTCAGTCTTTTGTCGTCAACCAAACTTTGCCCTACAACTTTCCTGCAGCAGCTGCAGCGAGCCTCACCTTATGTAAAAGGCTTGTCGTGTATGTACAGCAAGAAGGCATGAAATGTATGAAACACGGGAAAGAAATGCAAATTCACTTCCCAAAATGGACTGTTTGCATGGCACTGTAATGTACGTATGCACGTATTTAATTTTCTCTGTATGAAGTCTGTGTAGTTTTATGATTTTTTTTCTTTTTTTTTTTTTTTTGCTACACTGTGATGACTCGCGTTTGTCGTTTCGGGGCATATTCTGTAACACGATGTGCTGCAAAAGAACAAAACGAGTCATATCCGTTCCAAAACTAAAAGCCAGAGGATATTTCATGTGTAAAATAACTGTAAATTGATTTTTTTCCTATATTTTCTAACAAAACATATACTATAGAAAGATTTTTAATGACAGAATTTTCTATAAAAAGAAGAATAAAAAAAAAAGGGGGGAGGGGGGGTGTTGCACACGGTAGGCCAGTAATAAACAGTGGAATGTTACCAGTATACTACATCGTATTCCTTGCACACTGCAACGTCAATGATTGTTGATGATACAAGGCTTCAGTTGTGAAACTGTTTTGCTCCGCAGCCCGATGAACGACACAAGCAGGCTATCGGGTTTTGCAACGATCGTCTCAAAGAAAGCCACCGCCCATTTAAGATACAGTAAAGATGCAGATTCCCGGTGACACCTTATCGGATGATAAACACGTTCTGGTTGTTTTGCCTAGGAAGGAAACTCTCCCGCTGCAACACAGAAGTCACCTTCTCTTCTGTCGTGCAGCGATGATATCGATTGCAGCGTCGTCCTCAACCTGAGGTTAAATATAGATCTGCTTTCAGCAGGTCCTTCTGTCCTAAAGACGCCATGTTCGAGGTCAACCGCCGCGTTCGGACGCCGTGTGCATCTGTGCTAGTTCTTTGCAGCATTTATCTGCTGCCTTCAAACCTGACAAGAGACAAGGATGGATGGCGTCTCACACAGTGACTGACCAATGATTCACTGTAATCCACAAAGGGGGGGGGGGGGGGCGTGCCAACTAGCTCCATCATCTACAAAGAAGTCCGGCCTCAAGAGAGCTGGAGTGAAGCAAAAATCATTAAGAACGGCTCTATTCAACAAATCACATCCCTCAAAGCCTCCTCCGAATCAACTAAGTGCTCCAGAGGTGCTGATCTTTCACAAAGAGGAAATGAACGGAGGTTTTACTGGAGCGGCGTCCTCCCGTCCAAAAAAGTGGCCTCAGTCAGCACTCCTGCTTCAAAGTAAGAGATAAACAAATACACTAATACACTAATCGGCTTAAAAAAAAATGTAATGAGGGGTTTGTTACTCTTCTGTCATGGTGGTGGGAGAAGTGTCATCAGCATTGAGCCAAAACCACGGGGGGGGGGGGATCTCCATGCGCCGCATAGCATGCAGCATATTTAAGATGCAAATGAAAGGAACAAAAATCTGATTAAATGAGTTTAGAATTCGGTGTTGTGGGAAATCTCTTAACTTTAGGGAAACCGGAAGGATTGCAGTTGCCCCGGATCCCATCTTCATGGAGTTTTTGGCCGGTAATGAGGCAGCGAATGGAATAACATTCAATCTGCTTCTTAATTTATTACATTACAGGGAAGCTCATTAATTAAAGAAGCCAGTCCAGCCCATCTGCTGCAGCAAGAGGAAGGTGAAAGACATTAACAGACAAGTAGACAGCAGCCAATTCTCCAAAATCCTCTCCATCTGCCACTTTTCTTCCCCCAATCCCTTCTCGCCCTCTCCTACCTGCCTACATCGCCGCAGGAATGAAATATTCACGTGAATCCCCAGATTTTTTTTAAAATCTGGCCTCCTGTTCTGATCACTGCTTCAACAGCGAGGCCGACCGCCGCGGCCTTGCATCACGCGGTAACCGCCACCATCTAACTCGCAAGTCGACAAGCGTTCCACTTCCTTGGAAGAGCGACCATCTCCACCACCAGCTCCCCTCGCCCTTCTTTTCTCCTTCCCGCCCACGCTGGGAGACAAGGGGAAGAGTGGCGAGAACAGTGAAGTGGGGGAGGGGGGGAGAGAAAAGGGAGCAGATATCAGTGAAATGTGAGGCAGGAAGCAGGGAGATAAGAAAGTAACAACTGTGAAGAAGAGGGAGGAGTTGATGGATGGAAGTGGGGCAGATGCAGTGCAGCACAGTGCACTGGGAGAGCGCCATTTAAATTGTGATATCTCCAATGGGGCCGGACATCTCTTGAGAACAAAAGGGATCTCTTTTCTCTACGGAGCAAATGTGGAAAAACAATCTGAATCTAAGAACGGACATAAAGAAGCACTGACACAATTTTTAGAGCATGAAAAATGTATTCAGTAATTTGCTGGTGTTGTTGCTCACGATGCTGGAGCTGCATCCGGAGAAGCCCATGGGGACTTTTGAAAGAAGAGCAATACCTCCCCCTGCAGGACATTCTATGCACAGCAGTAGAATCACAATGAAGGGAAGGTTCTTCTTTTCACTTTTTTAGGATTGCAATTAATCTTATCACATCCAGGAAAAATAAATTCAGTGAACTAAATAACCCCTTGTGACCTTCGGTGGTGATCTGAGCTCTCTACCTTTATTTAAACATACTGAATAGCAATAGTTGATCTCCAGCTGCAGAGACGCGAGTCTGCCGAGAAGCGCTTTGTAAATAAATCAAACACATCGCTGGTCTCTTCCTCTTGCCCACCGTCTTCCTCGCACACAGTAAACAATGTCTTCTACAATCTAATCTGCACTGAGAGGTTTACGAGTGGCGAAGGGAGGAGAGCGCATACATTTCATCATCATCATCCAGAATGGAAAGAAGAAATTAAATCAACGAGGTGCTTTCTACAAGTTTGGGTATGCCATGATTTATTTCCCTAAAGTAAAAAAAGTTGTAAAGATTCAGTTCACTAACATGATTTTCAAAGTGTTTATGCTGACTCATGTAAACTACCTTCACGTTGTTCTGCTAGTTGGCCACTAGAGGTCACTGCATTCACTGAGCGTGTCCGTAACATTAGAAATTAGAGCACTTTTATAAAAATGTATGTTTTTTTTTTGACAAATTAGTCCAAAGGCTCCACCTTATTTTCCCCAAAATTTGAGCAAGAAAACACATTTAATCTAAATACAGGTATATTTCTGCAGCTTTATTTGCATTTCCACCCGAGAATGCGAACACAACACATTTTCAAATCAGTGCTTTTGGGGGTTCAAAAGCAAAATAAGTGGAGGGAAGTGGGCCAATAACGATTAAGCTTTTTCTTTACACTGCTTGTCATGATTCATTTAAGCAAAGTGTTGAAAACAAAACAAGGGAAAAGATTCATAAATAATAATTTACTGCTGACAACGTGTTTGATTGCAGATTAAATCTGTAATCTGCAAATAAAATAAAATTAGTTCTGCTACGTTGTGCGAATGAAAGAAGACACACAAATCCAGATTTCCACAAGTCAGAAATGCATCACATGCCTTAAACAGATTTCTTTTGGTATTTATTCCTGGAATTCTTTTTTTTTTTTTTTTTTAATGGAGTCTCTTCAGCTCGTTGACGCGAATGTGGCCTTGGTCACAAGAAGAGTTCCCCACAGTGAAGCCACAATGGCGTTAAACGGCGGCTTGTGATTGGTTCCCTGCTTCCTGACGGAGTTCTCGTATCACGGGAACGATGCAACAAACTATTCTCAATCTTTTCAGGAGCCACAAAGAACTACAGACAGACAGACCAACGCCGGCGAAAACATAACCTCCTCAACGGAGGTAATAAAACCACATCTTATATTACAGTATATCATTGTGTGTGTGTGTGTGTGTTCCACATCTTCCTGGCGAAATCAGAACCACTGATGGAGTCAGCGCCGTGTTTCTTTGGAACCAAGTCCTCCATCTCTATCAAGGGGTCGTAACTTTTATTTGCTCTCTCGCCAACACAAAAACAAGCAGGAAAGATCTCCGGTTGGCCGGGGGGGGGGGGGGGGGGAGTGTATAGTCTCTGTCTCGCAGTAACATACGGTGGAAATATTCACACGTCACTGTGCCAGGTAAAAACCACCGTGAAGACTCCACGGATGAAGAACAACCTCACGAGGAACGTTGTGGTCATGGGAGGAAGAGCTGCTGCAATCGAAACGCCAACCAAGACAAGCATCGGGACTCCAATGGCAACAGAGCTGGGTAGCTGATGATGTCATAGGAGATGAGGGGCAGCGTGAGATCAGACAAGTGTAGGGCAGATAGGGCAGAAAGGGAACTGTCCAAAGTGGAGGAGGCAAGAGGGACAAACAGTCTGAAGCGTCTCGTCTCACATCTCCATTTGAGCTTCGGCAGGCGGAGGGTCCCTCAGTGACCTGGAGATGGCATAGAACCTGCAGAACCAGACACGACAGCAAGAGGGAGCCAGAACGTTAGTCCAAAATGTATGAATGGAAAAAATACAAACGCACAATGACATGTCTGAATCTGCTATGGTCGGATACATTCCTTACTAATGGCTTGTGACAAAATACTAATTATGACGATGATGATGACGCTATTATTATTAATATACATCCACAAAGGCGAGTCATACAACATGTGAGTGAGTTTAGAGGTTGGGGGGGGGGGGGAGCAGCTACTGCAGCAAGCGGGAGTGCATTCAGGGAATAACAAAGAGCAGTCCGCTTGATTGAATAAGTCGGCTGTACGTGATCAGCTGGTGACTGGTGCATGAGTTTATGCTAATGAGGAGTGCGTGAAGCCGCTGTTGCTAAATATTAATGCGACTGCAGCTGCAGAGCTCTGACCTAAAGCGAAAAGAAAACGCACTCCGTTTTACCTCGGCTTTCTAAAACGCCTGCGTTCCCTCAGGGACTTAAGACAAGTAGACGTCAACCAGGACTTTTTCAGGTCCAGGACTTGGTAGATGATGGGGTTGTACATGGCCGAGGACTTGGCCAGCAGCGTCGGGACGACAGACACCGGGATGGGAACCGAGTCCGGCTCACCGAACGCCGACACCACTGACACCACCGCATAAGGGATCCAGGCTATCAGGAACCCGGCACAGATCAGCATCGCCACCTAGGAGAAGACACAAAGACGCATTTGTCCTTCATGCGATTCCTCAACTTCTCTCGCTCCCACGGCCCCCCCTCGAACCCTTCCCACCCACCTTTGTGAGTTTTATCTCGAGGGCGTGGCCGTTTCTGTTGCAGGCGTCGAAGTGGGAAATCTCCTTCGCAGAGGACTTGACCTTGAAGATGATCATAACGTAGCAGAAGACGATGATGGCGGCGGGGAAGACGAGGCAGAAGAACAGGATGGCCACGACGAAGCTTTGGCCCGAGAACGAAGCCTGTGCCAGCCACCAGGCCAACGTGCAGGACGTCCCGAAGGGCTCCGGGGCGTAGTCTCCCCAGCCGAGCAGCGGCATGGTGGCCCAGAATCCTGCATACGCCCACATCAAGGCCAGGCACAGGAAAGCATGCCGGCGTTTCAGCCACGCCCCTAACGGTGTAGGAACAGGAAGAACACGACAGACTTTAAATTTGCTGCCTGAGAATGTCTTTCTGAAGTCTTGTGATGGGGTCAGAAGACCCAGAGCGGTTTACTCGGGGGATTACGGAACACTTTCTATCTCTGCACTTGTTTTTATGTTTCTATTTTTCCTGTTAAGAAAGGCTGAGGTTTTTTTTTTTTTTTTTTTACATTTTGTCTGCTATTGCTCGAAAGGATGATTTTTTTTTTTAGACGTTAACAAAAAGCTATTTTTATGGGCACGAGCAAGACGAGCTAAACAGACGTGGTTTTCATTCATACAGTGTCTTTTTTTGTCTCAAGGATTATGCAGAAATAGTGGACAGATTTGGACAGAGTTATTTTTCTCTTCTTTCCACATTGCAATATTCCGTAGGACATGCTTAAAGAGACGTTGTGTTTAGAGTCCACAAAGAAAAGGTCAAACGCTAAATCCGTGAAAGCTGCTTGAGACCCGGGGGGGGGGGGGGGGGGGGTCGTTCACTTTGCCGGAGGGCATCCTGACCCACCGTATCTGAGATGGCAGATCTTGAGGTACCGGTCCAGGCTGATCACGGTCAACGTGGTGAGGCTGCCGCAACCGAAGAAGAACCCCGCCCAGCCGTAGAAACGACAGCCCTCCCAGCCGAACAGCCAGCGGTGGGACAGACTCGACACGATGAAAAAGGGTTTCCCTGTCACTGTGAAGACACAGAAGGTGATGGACGAAGATGAGGAGGAGGAGGAAGAGGAGGAGAGCGAACAAAATGTTTTGCAAACCTTGTTGGTCGTCCGGGAAGCGCGACACGCAAACTCCTACCCGATATTCCAAAGTCAAAGACAGCCAGATTGATGGTCATGAGCTCGGGAGGCTTTAACTTGGTCGTGCGCTTGAAGGCCAGATACATGACATAACCGTTTCCTGTCGCAGACAAGATTCCTGTGAGAGAGAGAGAGACATAATTACTCTTTGTACTTCTCAGAAACAAATCACAACAGTTTCTACATGCATGCAAATGACTGTGTGTTAAAAACGACACGTCTTTTCCACGCCGAGGACCCGTTTGGACCTGGTATTAACATTTGGCCCCGGCAATCTGATTGCAGGACAGCGCTGGCGTTCCCAACGAGCCAAAGACGCACAAGACTATGAATATGAATTCAAAGCATTCCTCAAGAGACTCACCTATGATGCAGATATAAAAGGCTGCAATGAAATCTGCCTCTCTGGAGAGTCTCGAGGCGAAGGGATCGCCTCGGAGGAGATAATGGCGTGAATGGGAGGGCTGTGTCTCGTTCTCCATCACTGCCGCCGGCGGGGAATATCCCGTGAAGCGGAGGAAACACGTGAGAATCCAGAAGAGATCCTGGATTCTGGCTGACATTTCCATTTTTTCCATTTATATTTATCTTTAATTATGGCAATTTTGGTCCTCCATAAGCTACAACATATATTATATTTAATGTAGTTTTGACTCACCTTTTAAATCACATTTAAACTGGTCCTGGGTCGGCTGAAGTTCCGGTGAGGAGCAGAAACAGGTTGGAAAACATCCTTCGGCTGAGCTTCAACTTGACTTTCGAGACTCCACCTCCGAGCGGCAGCAGGAGTTCGGTCTACCGGGCGGGCACCGCTCCCGGTCCGTTATGTACACACAGACCCGACTAGCAGGCTAACTAGCAACAATGATTCCGGCTTCCGCCTTGGCCCTTCACAATAAAATCTTCCTTTGAAGGCGGTGACTTCAAAGTTGAAATGTCTAAAACTAAATGCAAGCATACGTTTAAATACACATTTAAAAAGAGAAAATAAATGGCAACACATTTCTGTCTCTATTAATAAACTTTGTTTAAATTTACCTGAGAAAATGTCAAAATATTTGTATACTGAAGAAATACTTATTATGGATAGAAAAAAATGGAAAGAAACTGATTTTTTTTTATTTAGCTCAAAGAAAAAATTATATAATATAATATATTCAAGAAATTAAAAGACTTACTTTACTTATTACTTGTATAATATAAATTACAGTACCGCTACAAAAGGTGTATAGTGATATATTCTCCAAAGACAATCGAATGACAAAACATTTAAATTAATGAGTATATGACAACATAAAGCGTCAAATACAAGACTTACTCGACGCCTAAAAAAATCCCTTCACCCACATATTAGAAGAAAATGCACAACCTTAATTTGTAGGGACGCAGCCCTATTTCCTGCTGACGCTGCGTTTCTGTCCTTCAACTCGACAGACCTCAGACTGATTGAATGACATTAAGTCTTGTGGAGACTGTTTTCACCGTGTCCCCAGTGTCAGTGTGGGTTCCCTATGGGTGCTCCGGACCCATCCCACCAGCAATTTAAAGTTAGCGGGTGACTAAATAAAGCGCTATATAAATCACGGGATTCATTTTTAATTGATGCCGACGTGAAACAGAACAGAACCTGAAAACCTCCTGCCCCATCGGAAACTAGAATTGTGCGAGTGGCGTGAACCAACTATATGTGGCTGCGACCTTTCGGTGTGGAGTTAAAACCTTCTCACCGTGTGAACACAGGTGTCAGCCCGCTTGTCTCATAAAATATTAAGTATAACCCAGCATAACCCCCCCCCCCCCCCCAGACTCCCATTAGACACAGCTGAGCCTAACGTGCTGTAACTCACACGTTTAGTCACGCCAAAGCCAATCAAAAACATCTTGCTCTTCATGAATGACATCCTAAATGTAATATTCTGCCCGTGTCTACAAAATGTTTATTAACCTTTATGGAATGGAACACATATCCAGCTGTTAAAAGTTTTGCCTTCCGCATCGGTGCAGCTTGACGACAGAAGGATGTCGGATACGTTCAAATATGGAAGCCGTCACTCAGGCCTGACTTCACCACACATTCTCCAAAATATTTCCCACTCAATATTTCTGAAGAGTTTGAGAACTGAAGCGTGAAAAGAAAAGAAGAAAAAAAAAAAAAAAAGCTCTGGGCCGTGAAATCTTTGAAGCCAAATGATCACGCGCACAACGGATGATCAGTGACGGTAAATAAAAGGCATTTATTCATTTCTTGGAAGAATCTCAGCTCAAGCAGGGATACAAGCTCTTGTAAACAGAATCACTTGAAAATGCGTTTTTAAACGTGCACAGATTTTCCTCTTTCGTTTTGGTGTCGACCTCTGGAATGTACAATATGTGGAAGTTTAGCTTAGATATTACAGGAAGAGCCAAAACCTCCTGGTCCCTCAGTCAGACATTGCGATCATGCCATTGCACGGCCGCGCCCGTTAAAGGTGCTGCTGCGCTTCCGCTAGGCACCAACACGCACGGACGCGTGAGCGTCATGCTCATTACGGTCGGCCGCGCAGCACCAACTTGGACTCCGCGATTTAACATCGTGGACGCTGGTATGCTTTTTGCAAGAAGACACACACACATGCGCACAAACACACACACACGCAGGAGGAATTAAAAGCAACAGTAACACTTCTTTAAGACATTTGTGAGATCCGTGTGGAGATATTTAAAATGGGAAACATTTGTGGTGGAAATCAAATGTGAGACAGTCGTCCACGAAGCACTGCTCTAGGCCTGTGTGTGTGTGTGTGTGGGGGGGGGTCTGTGTCTATGTTCATCAGCAGAGAACCACACTGCAGCTCAGGGCTGCTTAGACTTTTGCTGCCCAGAACCTTCATAGCAGGACAAAGAAGGCAGCTACGTGGAGAATTGACTTACATCCGAAGAGGCTGCAGCTCTTTTATTATTTATTTATAGGATTTTAACTACTTTTGGCAATTCTGAGAAGTGGCAACAATGTGAATAAGATTCAGCCATGCTAGCTGCTTTTTTATAGGGGGGGGGGGGGGGGTTACTTCTCAACGAGAACCAAAGGCTACAATAAACTTATCTTCAAACCAGGGGACTGTTTGCAAAAGTCACAAGTCTAGTTATAAAATGCTCCAACAAAAGATTATTCAACATGTGTTGGTGTACAAAGTTAAAACAGAACATTTCTTCTTCTTTTTAAATATCATCCTCAGAACGTTTGTCTCAAATCGTCTAGAAACACTCATGCGCCTTCTACGTCGATATGACCCAAGAGGGCAGTAGAGAGTTGAATGATGAGAACAGCAATCACTGCCTTTCTGTCATGTGTTTAATGGCTGCAGCGCCCCCTGATGGTTTCTGTTGGTACTGCTGCAATTGGTTTCCAGAAAATGTGCAAAATCAATGCATAAGGACAGAGTGAAGACTGTTAGTGAATGTTGAGCATAGAGGGGGTGTTTTTGTTTTTAAGGGATGTAAGCAAGCTAATATTTTTCTTATTAATAAATGAGAATATGGGAATAAAATATGTTTTGTTTAATTTGGGGAAGTATTGGCTAGCTCAGAGTGACTCCGCCTTGCTGCAGTGACTCTCACAATGCTTTCGAACGAGGACAATGTGGATGAATTTCATCCTCACTGCTGCTCTCTGCTTCCAGTTTTCCTATTTACTTGGAATACATTAGGATGCAGGAACTAGAAGTGCCGAGGGGCGAGATTAAAACAGAGAATTCAGGACGACCATAAAGATGCTGCTTCTTCGACGGCAATGTGTTGCCGAGTAACGCAACTGAAAACGGAGCAGACGCTCCTTTCTCTCTTCTCGCGCGCGCCATCACCTGCAGACTCTACCTCTTGTGAAACGTGTTGGAACGTTTAAGTCTGTGTGTTGAACAGTTTCGAAAAATAAACGGATACAATATAATGCTGCAAAATTTCCAGACACCATGATAAACATATATAAGCTCCCATTACAAACACTTAATATAATTTTCTTTATCAGGCACAATAGTATTTCCCAGGATAGGAATGCTAGAACTCAAAGACAAAAGGAGAACGCAGTCATGGAGTGGATCGCTGCCAACAGCCGCTGCGCAGAAAAGGGAAATCATTTTCTGTGTTGATCCAAAAAAAGTTGACTGAAATCAGGCATTTTCTCATATTTAAAAGTAATTCTTTGTGAGTCATTAAAAAAAGAAAAAATAGGAGAAAGAGAATCAGCTGGGGGGGGGAGGGGGGGGGGGCTAGTGCTCACGCTGCTTTGTACAAAGTCAGTAGTACTGAGAGCGAGCCTCCTCCCCCGAGGGGTCGAAGGAACGCCGGAGTGAAGCGGAGATGGCATCAATAGTTCTGCGCAGTAGCTTGAAGTAAGGCCTCATTTTTTTTTTGTCATAAAAAGAAGAATAAACTGAAACATATATATCTTTAGCAAAATTACATCTACCATGAAAAAAAAGTAATATGTGCAAAATGTAAATCATATACAAAGACGGGGGGGCGGGTTTCTTTTTGTAGATTGCTGAAAAAAAAAAAAAAAAAGATTGTGCTGGAGGGGGGGTTAGTCCGCCCCGACACCCTCTGACAATCCACTCCATCAGCCCACCACCACCCGCCTTGCTCCCCAGCTGGTCGACGGGCCAGCAGCTGACCTGGAGACCCGATGAGAGTTGGAGCGCCGGCTTCACGTCGACTGGACAGCCCGCTTTAGTTTCTCTATTTCCATCTGTCGAGACACAAACGGAGGAGAGATCAGAGGGAACCGGGAATGCTGGAGCAACACAGTGTTGCATCCGCCGACGTAGTTCGAGCGCACGATTCGGCCGACGTCCACGGCTGCCGTGAAGCTCGGGCCCGGAGGCGTTCTGTTGCGGCAGCGTTCAGACACGTGAAGTTGAGCCGTGTGCGAAGTAAAGCGTGGGCCGAAACTCGAGTGGAGCGCTTCCGAACGTTTTAGGGTTGGATCAGGTGAAGGTTTTTTCTCATGAACATTAAACTAAGTTTTATCCTAGTTTTAATCTTTGAAATCTTTCGATCTTCCTGTACTGTGTTTTTAATGACCTGCTCAACGATCATAAACCAACTCCTGATATTTGGATGAAATTTAAAACAAGTATTAATTGGTTTTCTTGGCAGACTTGGTGTGAACTGGGGACGTTCTTTTTTATTTGGTTATATATTTATCGAAGAAGAAAACTGTGTCGAAGTAAACCTGACCTTCGACTGACAGACTCGGACCCCAGGTGGTCCCTGAACCCGTGACAAAGACTCTGATGTCGTTTTTCCCGCACCGCAGGTAACTATTGTTCGACATCTTTAACCTCCCTCTGCTATAATGGCAGCTAATAAGTTCTAACCGAGTTCTGCATTGCATTCAGTCCGTTAGCGCTGGTTCTTGCCATCGCGTGGGAACATCGATATTTCTCGAAACCAATGCGGGCGAGTTCAGCACGCGTTTCCGTGGAGATCAATGCTACCTGCAGGGCGACGCGCTTTAGCCTCTCTTCGTCCAGCTGCCCTCGCAGCTCTGCAATCTCCCTCCTGAAGACAAAACACACACACACTCATTAGCAAAGTGCACTGAATTAAACTGGAGGATTGCGCCTACAGCCAAGAATAAATGTTCTTTGAGTCTGGTTACATTTGCTGGGTCTTGAGCAGCTCCACAGACAGCAGCAGGTCCTTCATCTGGCTCCTCAGCTCCTCCAGTTGGGAGGTAGGCTCTTCGGAATTGGGCTGGGCCTTGGCGCCGAGTGGCGGTCCGTCTGAGACTGTGGTCGCCAACGGGCTTGGACTAAACTCGGCGCTGGCCACGGGGGGCTTGTGGAACAATGGGGATGGGATGAAGGGGTTTGTGGAAGGCTGAGACCAAACAGAGGACAGATTCACAGAATCCCTTTAAACAAATGCGACGTGACCCTGGGTGAACGCCGTTGCTCCCCATTTACCTTTCTGGCTTCCGTTAATTTCGGTTTGGCCGAGTCCTCTTCATCAACCTTGAAGGACATTTCCACGCTCAACTCCTTGTTGGGCTGCAAGGGAAGGCTTTCATTTACCGTTTGATGTAGCAGCTATTTGAAAGCGTGCAGCCGAGCGAGGTCTGAAAGACGATTACAGGCCAGAGGAATCAGGCAGCAAGACCTCTGGGTGACATTAAGTGGAGCCGCTACAAAAACCTTGTGCACCAGAAGGTGCCTTCAGAACATGAAGGAAGATGAATGAATGAATCATAGATCGATGCTTTATTGATCCAAGGGAAACTGTGCGTGTGTGTGTGTGGGTGCGCGTGCTCACCGACTGTCCAACAAACTTGGCAGGCAGCCTCCTGCCGAGCATCTTTGGCCTGTCGGTCGTGAGGTGGGAGAGCTTCTCGATGGGAGACGACAGCTCCTCGAAGCTCATCAGATCTCCTGGTGGAGAGGAGCGAGACGGAAACGAGAGACAGGCAGGTCAATTATGTATTTAAGAGGAATGTTTCAGTGATGGCTGGTAAAAGTTTGTTCACACGCCCATCTTTTCCCAGGTCATGCATTCCTCATCCCGAAAACTAAGGGGTGCAAAAATCATTGACGGCTCATTTCCACAGACGTCTTTGGACGTTGCCGAGGTCAGTCGTCACCAACGGAGAGTAAAAACACAGAAGCAAGTCCAGCCTGACGGCAACTTCAACTCTCCTGAAACTCAAGATCAGATCTACCGACCTAACTCAGTGAGTACCCTAAAAAGTACAGAATACGGTGTCCCAGCATACAACTCGGAGGAAACGAGCCACCAATGAGCCATCAATGAGTCACCTGTTGCGTAAGAGCACTTTGCAGCTTTGCGGTTTGAAAGCATCGCCTGCGATTGCAGCAACGATGGCCTTTTCGTGTTCCCTGGCAGAATGTGTCAGACTAATTCCTGGTGACAAGGAAGCAGTTTTAGCAGCTCTTTATCACATTTACGAGGCTCCGTCACGAACAAAGTCTCCTGTGATTTAGCTTCAGGTCGGCTCTAGCTAACGCCTCCCGGACGCCTCGCTCCGTGACTTTTCTACCTCTGAATCTGTTCCACTGAACTGTTCTGTAAACTATTTCGTGTGTTTCCGGCTCCTTTACAGCCTCCTCGCTGTCGCCCTTCATTCTTGATTTGATTTTAAAGCTATTTTCCCCCAGAGATAAAATAAGGTAAACCCGACAGACTTTTGAACAGTATTCTAGAGAGTATATGGAATAAATTAGAAGATGCCCCCCCCCCCCCATTTTTGAGTTTGGGATGAGTTGCTGCTTTGGGGCCAGGACGACTTGACATTATTGAGGGGAAACATGAATCCTGGCTTCGACCACAAAAACATGGAGGATGTCGGGTCATCCAGTCTGCGAGTTGAAGTTCAAGCATAACTGGGTCAATGCAGCAAGACGAGGTCTCCTCACGTCAGAGTAAATGGCTAAAATAATGCAATGTCTGGACCTGAACGCCACTGAGATGCTGCGGTGGGACCAGAAACCCTCCGGTGTGGCTGCACTAGAGCGGTTCTGTGCAGAAGAGGCCAGAATGCACTGTACATACCCGTGTCCGGGTTCCTTTCCACCCACTCCCCTGACCCTGACAACGCTTTGGGTTTGGTGGGAACGACGGGCTCCAGATCAGACTTCGGTCGCGTGGAAGACACCTCTCCATTTTGCCTGCAGATGAGAAGACACACTTGATACATATGCAATAATAGTTCAATACAAGCGGTATAAAAGCTGGTCTTCAGACAGACTGGTGCTGGACTTACTTTGAGATCGGTGAGGGAACGGAAGGCTTGGTGGGCCTCTGTGGTGGGAGGACTCCTGGTCTAGCTCTCCCTGGAGGGGGGACAGGTTTCTTGGGCGGGACCAATGGCGCCGCGGGCTTGGCTGGTTTGTGATTAGGCCGGTCGACTGAAACAGAAAGACGCCCGAAGTTGGCAACTGAACGTAACTTCAGGATTTTGATGTTCAGGGTGCGGTTGACTATGACATGGAGGTCTGTGTGACCCCACAAGCAGACCGTTACGGCCCTACTTGCCTGAATTAGCTCATTTTTAAAATGTAATTTAGTTCACAGTCCTTATATATACTTATATTACTGTTCCTGCAGAATATATTTATATGTTGTGCCAGAGCAGTTCTGACTGGCGAAATGCACAGATAGATAGACTGCGATATGAGGAAACACTGAGATGGACAGGGTAAGGATGGATGCAAGAAAAGAGAAATGTCTCCTTCTACCTCTGTCCTCCGGCCTGCTGGAATGGGGCTTCTTGTCTGCACTGGGAACGTCCGGCTTGAGAGCTGAAAAACCAAACATCGTCCACAGAAGGTCACCTGCTCCGTCCGATGCGAGCGTTTCAAGATGTTCACACTTTCTATTAATCTCCACCTGCTCGGTGCGTACGGACCGCTACGCTCACTGGTTTGTGGTTTTGTCTGTCTGACAAATACACTTTATATATATATTAAAAGAAAATCTGAACAGTGACAGGAAGTCATGTTCGTGATGTGGCTGACGTGCAAGCGCCCAGCTGCAACCGTGGCTACTTCCTGTGCAGAATGAACGAAGCAACTTTGCATTTTGCAAAAAGTAGGTCGTCGGAGAGATGTGACGCACCAGTGCTTTTACCGCAACACTAAAACCACCGTACTGTGCTGCATCTGACGCTCATGATTAGAAGCTGCACGGTGGCGCAGTGGTAAGTGCTGTTGCCTCACAGTGACACGGTCACAGGTTCGAAACAGACTTTCTGCAGGCGGTTTTCATGTTCTCCCCGTGCATGCGCGGGCTCTATCTGGGGTCGCACCTACTATAGAACTGATCTAATTTAATGAGGTGAAGGGCGTGGAGCATTCCTTACCTATGCTTTTTGATGGTGGAGGTGGCTTCTTGGGCTTCTGATAGGAGAAGGCAAAGGCGCGGGAGTAAAAGAGAAAAGGTCAGGATGACAAAAGTGGGTTATGTCTCATTAGCACACACCGTCAAATGTGTACGGCTGATTGTGCGTCATAGAAGATATACATATAACCATCCGAACTTTACTTCTTTTTACCGTCTCTCGTTTATCCATACATTGCAATTCAATGTTAAACGTTTGTCCACAATAATTTCTTTGAGAAATCTCATCAGTCAGACATCACGGCAACAGAATCTGACAAGCGTTTGCGCCAGCTTTGGGAAAAAAGAAGTGCAACAGTTCAGAAAAGCAGCTGCCGTTGCTTTACATTCCTTCGTATTTGTTTTCCCATCCCATGGCAAAATACTGTCTCAGTTAACCTTCAAATAACATGTTTGAAAAGGTTAGATGTCAGGGTTCCAATTCCAAACAAGGCTCATGTTGTGTTCCGGACATCCAAATTAGTGGCAAACAGTCAAATAACTGCTGGATGAGGCAGCGAGATTATCTTCTTGGTGGTAATTTGCCTCAAAGCTGCATTCAACAAGGTCAAAAGTAGCCTAGGACTTGACAGAGACACTCTTTGATACAGCAAAAAGCTGGACGGAATCTTATTCGAAGAGCGAGGCTACTTTATGTCGAGTGAAAATCAGCAAGTACAGACGAGACAAATGTCCACGCAGGTTCTATCCTCCACCTCCAATTGCTACAAAATGTTTTTAAACATACCTCTTCAGACTCCTGCCTCGCTGATGACTTTAACGACCCTCTGGAAGAAGGAGCCTAAAATGTGGGCATAAGAGAATATGAGAATTATTGATGGTAATCTCAAAAGGCCTCATGGCATTACTAATGAGATTCATTGGATGAAATCAGAGAACAGTTTGGCATCACACACACACACAGCACAGCGCAAACACGATTAGCATGACCATAACTGTTCCTGGAAGAAGATTGCTGACAATAAACCTTTAACCCTGAAAAAGCCTGTTTGGCTGATTATCCAGAGGACAGGCTTTCACAAGGAATCAAATCGGATGTCCGTGTCCGTGATGTGTCATTTGTGAGCTGTGCTCACTGCTCCATGAAATGTATTATATTATGCAAGAAACAGTCAGTAAGGGCTGACAAATAATGAGCAATGTGATGATGAATGCAAAACTAGCCAACTACATTTCACGCACCTGTAAGAGTGATTAAACTCGTGGAGGGAAAAACACACTCAAACAGAAATTCCGTGTGAAACTGCAATTTAAATTTGATTCATGTGCAGGTTTTTCACAATATTGCAACACCCGAGCATTGAAGGCACACAAAGACAATAACGTACCATTTCCTGATGCAGAGAACATTCAGATTCTTCCTCCAATTTAAGAGATAAAGATGTTCTAATTTGCATCCAGGTTCATTGACATAAAAAGCTAAAAACTCTAAAGTCTAATTTGAATTTAGACTTTTAACAAACAAACACACTTCCTGCTTTATTGAGTTAATTTCCTGCAGAAATGAATGCAAAAATAGCCCGGCGGTGACAAAACGAGCGCATACAGCAGTCACAACTCGGACACGCATGTGAAGTGACGGGCCAAATATGTTTTGGGTTGAGGGGGGACCGCCACCCATTTTTGAACGATTGAAAATGAGCAGGATTTGGGAATCATCACATCTAATAACTCTTTTTGCATTTTCGCCTGTAAGCCAGAAGACTCAGCTCAGCTACAATCTGATGGCGCCATCTCATGGCTGGATGCCAGAACACACAAAGCAGGAACAGTAGAGGTAGAAACAAACAAACAACTAAGCAGCAGATGAAACCGGCCCGTGGAGTTGGAATATTTTAACATCTTACACCGTGAATTTGTTCAAAACTGTAGAGAGGATTTCCGTTTTCTTGTTGTTTGTTTATAACTTGTAATGCACCTTTAAGTCGTCTAATAATCAGTTCCATCATTGACAACATTTGGTCTATAAAACGTCACAAAATAGGTTTAAAATGCTCGATTCACTCAGGATCCGACTCAGAGACGCAGCTCATCAAAAGTTGAGATGTTTGGTATTCTGCTTAAAAAAAAAACACGTAATATTTTCTTTTATTAATACTCTGATCTCACCTCCTTCTCTCCTTCAAGCATGATGACAAAGTTATCAGGAAAGACACCTTCTTGACCCCCAATCTCCCCTCTCCACCAGCCGGGTTCCCCTGTATCCTGTTAATAAAAAACAAACGGTGAAAACATCTCGGGTCGATATAACTGACGTTCAATTCTTGTACAACCTTTTCAAAAAAATGCAAGGCTCACGTATTGTAACTATGGCAACTATAACCGTTCCAGATTCTTCCTCTACACGTTTTAAGACATACAACCTCTCTGATTTGTATGTAGTTTCATGCCTCCTATCCAATAGGTCTGTTGTGCCCCTGAAAAACAGTTCCAATCCACCGGTCCTTCTCCAATTGCTCCACTAGATGGCGATAGCTTCCTAAACTGGTCTTGGCAGTGAAACCGAAGTTATCATGGTCACAAGTCGTCCTTCACCTGCTGTGAGTCAGAGTCATACTAAGACACGTCAGAAACAGCAGCGATGACAATGACGAGGCGACATGGGGACAATCAGGATGCACATCTAAACACTAGACAGACAAAAGCTTCATGAATAACAAAAAAGGCCTTCCTCGCCCTCGGCAACCACACCTAGTTATAAACAGGTAGGAAAGAAGGAAATTAAGACACCGAATGTCCTCCAGCGTCCTCTTCCCAACAGATCTACATAACTCTCCCGAGACAGAACAGCTGCCTCTCAGTAACAGGAACAGATTATACTCTGCATCCAAAAAATAAAGACACCCACTTTGACTTGATTAGGGGCAAACAGGGGACGACACGAGATAATCAATCTCAAGGTCAGTCCTTGTGAAATGACTCACTGCGCACTCATTGTGACCGCTGGTTAATGAATGAAGTGGTGCTAGAGTACCTTGGTCAGGATGTGAATGACGTCGCCCTCTCTCACGGTCAACTCATCTTCATTTGTAGCCTCGAAAGTAAAGGTCACCTTGCAGTACTCTTTCACTGAGGAAACAGAAAGAGCAGGTAAGGCAAAAAAGAGCAGCTTGATCACCTCTCGCCATCGTGAAGTGCTTTGAGCGGAATCTGGCCGCCATTGGATGTTCTGTGTGATTGTCTTACACAACAATAAAGCCTCGACTGAGTAATTGCCAGCTTTTGCAACTGACGCTTCGTCACATCTCATATAAACACTGACCTGATAACCCAACAAGAATTGAATACACTTCCCACACGTCGGAGCATTCTGCTTTTCGGAACTTCTATGCTTTACCTTTGGATTTGCCGTCTCCTTCTGCTTTCTGCGAGTCTGTCGAGTTGAGAGGGGTGGGCTTTGCAGCTGATGGTAATGATGGGATTGGCTAAAATGAAGCAAACCATACAGATGGAAATGATTTATCGCACGTGACTGAATGCGTGGCTTCATGTGGACGGCTTTTTGCGTCCGAACTGAATGGGTGGAATCGTCTGATCATGGCTGTGGCAATAAATAGAAATGTCTATGAAGGACGCTGTTAATTATGAGGTTGGCAGGAAGACACTGTAGAGGATGTGGATGATGGATAAAGATTGTGGAGGAAATTAAAAGATGTATTATTAGTAAAAGCGAGTTATAAGGGTAAAAAACAGCCAATTTGTTCCTTTTCCGCCGAGCAGTACAATTTGCCGTGATGATTAATGAGTCCCACCAAAAAGATTACCGGTACATAGAAATCAGAGATGAAGACCACACCGTGGTATGAAAGTGATATTTGAACGTAAGTAGCAGACAGGCGGAAAACGAGACTTTTGAGATGAAGAGAAAAATCATCAGAAATCATGGAGGAAGAGTCAAAAATGTAAAATGTTCAAGATTGTACTTCAGTAAATGAACAACGTGAACTGATATAGACTGAATGGAAAGATCCTTTGAAGAGGAGAGGAGATGCGACACGAGTTGGTATGGAGGAGAGTGGAGGAAGCCGTGTTAGTGGCGAGAGAGAGGGAGGGCTGTTGTGAAGAGGAGAGAGGGAAAGAGGAGCGTTACATGCTAATCTAATAAAGCCCTGAGAATGATACTGTTACCACCTGTATGTCAGTTTATTTATTATAACCTCAGTGATCTGAATTGTATCCTCACACATGTTTAATGCTTACATTTGTTAAGAAAAAAGAAATGAACAAAAGAAAATCTGAGACTTTTCCCGCACTGAAAAAAGTGACACGGAAGAGGAGCTGCAATTCGTGCCGATTATTTCCTGTATGGACGTGATGCTGTGTGTGTGCGTGTGTGTGTGTGTGCTGATAACAGCAGTAAGAGCGTATTCACAACAAACAAAAGATTCAAGTTAAACTGCTCTTTCAGTGTGGACAATAAACAGAGCACAGCAAAAGCTACCGAGACGAATGGGGGAGGTTTATCCAGCATTCCAAAAAACTCAATACGAAGACAATGTGTAAATAAATTACCAGACAAAAAGATCTCCGTCGAGCTCGGACAAAATCAAATGTATTTACGTTTATGCAGCAGTTATTCTGTGAGGATATGTTGTGCCTCTAAACTGAAAAGCTTTATCAAGTCATCGTATTCTCTGAAACACACCGAGACAAACCCTGCACTCCTTCAGCAAATAGTGAAAATGTAATTTAAATACAGTATGTAAAACTCACCGTGAATATTCTACTTCAAACAAGCCAATTCGGTCGTCATGGCGAATAGACAGTTACATGACTGTGTGAATTCAAACGCAACATCAACAAATCTACCAGCAGAACTGGAATAACTACCGCCCTTTTTTTTATGCAAGTATCTCTGGAAATAAAGCGTACATTTAATTTTGGTGCATATTTTACAAGTGCAAAGACACATTTTCTGCCAGAGGGTTTACAGCTTTTCTACATGTCTGAAAATGCATGTCCTTATACGTAAGACATTAACTACTGCATCCTAAACTGTGCTTAATTTGAAAAGGATAAAACCCATAGGCTAAGATCCACTCCCTCAACATACGAACATTTATAAAAAGGACAAATGGTTTCACACATTTGTCGTATCACAGGAGCTCTCGAGAATCTCACTTACTTTTTCTTTCTTCTCCTCCGTTTCGGGGCTCGGCAATCGGGCCTTTAGTGTGACTGACCCTTCTCTGAAGATGTCGCCGAAGCCGACGCCTCGGACCTTTTTGGGCTGAGTGATAACTCCATTCCCTGAGCTGGGCTGCGGTGACGTAGGGGTGCCGGCGCTTTCCATTCCACTTCCATCTGCAAAAGAGACGCGACAGTGATTGTTATAATCCAGATGCAACGTGTCTTACATCTTCTGTTCTTCTTGCAGTCAACAAAAGCAGCTTAATTTGTGTACGAGCAATGATTTTATTCAGTCCTAAACGCATGGATTAATATTTCCTCATATTTGGGTATTCAGGTGCAGCCATGCAATACGTTAAATCAAGCTCACAATCCTGAAAGGTTCACACCCTCCTGACCTGCACTACCGACTGTCGAAATGCTTAGAAACATTCTGCCGCAGACTTGACTTCCTGTTAAGACTTGTCTCAGCAGCTTCAATCACCAGAGCAGCGCCATTACGAGGACCAATATCTAAAAATACGTCTCAAGTATCTGAACCAGAGATAAAAGACAAAGTAAAATCTGCCCTCTGGAATTTTTTTCTTATCTGAGCAGTCAGAATTAGAGAAGGGAGGTTGAATTCCTCTCACTGATCATATTAGTGTTGAACATGCATTTTAAAGTCTAACAAGAACAGGAAAAACAGCCTCTTTTAAGCCTCGAGCATGTTTTTGATATGCGACCAAACTTATTACATCTCCAGTGTTTTTCCAACCTGACTGCACCCTTCACGAAAACAAGGTTGCTTTTTCTCTCTTACTGGTCTCAGCTGCTGCCGTGTCGTTGGACTCGCCGTCGTCCGTTCCGTCCAGCTCTTTAACAAAGTTGGAAGGAAACAGCCCCGACTTGTTGTTGAGGGTGCCGCTCCACCAGCCTTCCTCAACCTGCCAAACGGAGAAATTCAGCCGAGCATCCGACAGAGAAACAAGACTTTATGTTTCGTAAATGAAAACCAACGCGGTGGATATGTAGATCACGCAAAAAGAAAGACAGGTTTATTTATTTGCATGTAAACTGTATATATTGTTCTGTTTGTCTTGATTCTAACCACCATCTCCTGTACTTAGGTGGGTCTTTCCTCTTGATGTGAAGTCCCACTAATGCTCCACACATACAGTAAACAGATAATCAGTGATCACGTTTTTATTAAATAAAAAAAACACACAGCTGTGCCAGAAAAACAACCCAAACTTCAAAATAAAAACTGGGACATGTTTCATTGTTAGCATCTGTTAACATATTTAAAACAGATTTATACATTAGTGGTTCTAATATTTCACCAACACCGTCATGTCTCAAATTACACACCGAAAACACATGCTCAATGTTGTGTTTATCCTAACTATTAAAAAGGTGCATATACTGTCCCAAAAGACAGCAGGTCCTCTACATACATTTAGACATAGTATTAAATACCTCCTCGGTGATGTCTATGATGTCTCCGATTGTCAGCTCAAGCTCATCTTCATTCACTGGCTGATACTGAAAGATCGCCTTGCACTGTCTCTTCCTGGGTTCTGTGAAAGGCAGGCCAGAAAGCACTGGGTAAGTCTACAAACCTGTTGCCCCCCCCCCCCCCCCCCGCCTCCCCTGCGCAAGGAACTCTGGGACTGCAAGGTGATCCTGTAGCAGGCAGACACGCCCTGCTGAAAAAGCTGAGCTTGGAAAGTGGAGCTACTAAATTCGAGAGTTAAAAAAGAAAAAAATACAAATGCTGCATCGGTCTGAGCTGAAAATAAACAGTTTGCATTGAAGAATGCTGATGACACAAACAAGATGCACACTTAATGTCGGTATGTTTTTGACTAGGGAAGGCATGGTATTTTTAATTAGCTTTTTTGGCACGTTAACACCCCAGCAAAGTGGTGGCTAATGCTAGCAAAAATCACTTAGCGGCAAGCACTAGCCAATTGTTTTTTTTTAAATGCCCTTAAGTCGTTGAAACCTCAATTAAAGTACAGTTAATGCAGCAAGTGTGGCCTGCACCGAGTTCTGAAATGCGTACCTACACCAGTAAGAGTTTTGATTCCTTACTCCACCACGTACCAAATTCAATTTGAAAAGCACAGTAATAGCAACTGCAGCCCAAGAAAGAGAACAAAGATCAAACTGCACTCAGAACAGTGTCTCTAAACAAGTCTGAACATGTCGCAGGTATGCAACATACTCCAGCTGCAGGTAGCAGAGAACATACAGCTCTTAGATAGTGCCTGCATTATATCCCACAGGGATGAAAAGTGCCACGACTGAAGGTCGCTTTCTTATTGACAATATTGTGTTCCCGTCAATAACAATTGAGTCTCTAGCATCGCCATCAGAACCCTGATGAAAAGCGCAGGAAGTCTCCTGGTCCCTGAAATAGATCATTCGTGTCTACATGTAGTCAAAAAAAGATCATCGTTTTTCGGTCTTTCATTTGAATATACACAAAGAATGCAGCCGCATCTTACTCTTTGCAGCTCCTGGCGGCAGCGGCTGGAAGCCGCCAGTCGGGATGCCGATGGTGCTTATTCTCTGGACCAGGCTGGCCACGTTACCAGAGGTCTTCTCCCGCCGCGGAGCCTGAGAGCTGCTCTCTTCTTTTGGCTCACTCTTTGCTTCCTTGCCCTCTTTGGATTCCTTCTTTATTTCCTACAACGCAGGCAACAATTTTCAATTTTGAAACCCGTAATCAAGACGGTTTTGTTTTATACTGTTTTACTTAAAAGGACGATCACCCAAATTAAGAAGCTGAGGATACAGTGATGGGTAGATTGAACTGGAAATGCAAAAATATAAATCACCCCCCCCCCCCAAAAAAAGAATCATTTTATTCTCTTAGGACTACAACACATAATGCAGTTGCCCAAATTATTACAAAAAACCCACAAAGCAATCACTCTGTGCACAGAAATGACAAGACAAAGACGAAGAGAGCAACAACGTTGTCAATAAAAAACCCAGCATGACAGAGATAAGCTGCATTCTAAGGGCAAGTAATGGACACAATGAAAGCTATAATTACAGCAACCTGCATCATCGACGAGTTGCAGACCATCGTGCTAAATGTAGCTGCCACTGATGATCCTCATCGCAACACAACCTAGGCTGTAAAACAGCCGTCATATTCTCCTAGCAAAGGGGACTCTCAGATAATAGCACAAAGTCCAGGCCCCACCGTCGGTAAACAGTGTCAGGAGTATACCGGACCTGCACACACACGCACACACACACCCGCACACACACACACGCTCATCCTGTGTGGGGTCCTAAAGGGCTGGGCCCAATACCAGCACCGCGGAAAAGAGCACACCGAAGTCAAAGTGGTTCATGCCGTAGATTTGGTCCCTGTACTAGTGACAGCCAGTGACATTAGTGTTCCTGAGTGCATGCATGCGCGCTCCTGTGTCCAAAGAACCGCCCACTTCCTGGTTCACACATGCTGACTTTACAATTCCACTGGACAGGAAGTCCAGCTGTGTGCGGGTGATCATTTGAGAGAAAACGTTTCAGAAACAGACAAACAATAAAACTTCCAGAGCCACAGCTAACAGAAAACACACCAGGACTTTCATCCTTCTCAGGTGTTTGAGCGCAGAAAGGCATGTGAGAGCTTTAAAATAAACCACTCATCACCTCGTGCCCTGTGCACACACAGACAGACACACACACACACACACACACACACACCTCTGAAACGATGTCACACTCCTGGGCGTTGATTGGAGTGAACATCCACACACAGAGCAGAACATACGGTCTCACCATCTCACCACCAGGTATGTTTCATGTCCCTGGATTACTCAACTAAAACACCAATTAAAAGAAGCAGGAAGAGACAAGCTCTCAGGTGACATCGGCGTTGCCAGGAGCAAAGTTCAACAGCCAGCAGGCTCCTAAGAGGATTAACTATCCTGGCTCAGTGACTTAGCTTAGCTTAGCTTCTCACTATGAAGTATCAGACTTCACTGAGGGAAGCAGCGATCTATTTATTCTTCTGCAGACAACCGCTAGTTGTCATTAGCTAAACAAAAACACCATCAACATCTCAGAGCACCTCGAACCCTTTCAGTCATCTCACCTTAACAAAGTTGTCGGGAAACAGGCCCCTCTTCCCGTTGAGGTCTCCCTCCATCCAGCCTTCCTCCTCAATGTACCGCACGTTCCTGATGACGTCGTCTATTCGCAGGGTCAGTTCGTCTTCTTGGAGCGCTTCATATTCATACTCCACTACGACCTCTGCTCGGGACAAACATGGAATAGGAAATGAAATGCAAAATCAGTGATACTCGAGAGGAAAACGTCAGTCGCAACTGCAATATCCAGCAGAATAGTGATAAAATAGGCGTCTCAGGAAAATACTCATTTCTTCCGGGTTCTCGTTCCGTTGCCGTTTGTTAAACAGCTACCTCAACGTACTCTACATATTTAGATGGTGAAACAGAATGGCTATTCATCCGTCAACACATTTGTGATCACAAAGAGGGTTGCCTAGCTCCTTCCAGAGCAGCAGGTTGAGCAGCCTCTAAAAATAAGCCGGCTGCAGCAGACTGATGGGCGGTGAGGCATTCTGCTATGCGGTGAGACTCATAACACAGACACGCCAGTGGAAGGGTCAACAAAGCGTAGCCAGAACAAAAACACGGCTCGCACCCTGCAACGCTGTCTCCGACAGAACCACGGAGGAGAGAGACGAGGGAAGAGTCTTTCAACACAGAGCTGCTGCCGCTCGTCAATACTCGACTCTGAAACATCTGGCTCAGATGTGATAGTTGTTAAATATTCACCGCTACGCTCCCTGTGACGTCATCAGTCCTCGTCTCAGGCTAGGTCAGTCTCCAGGGAGACATCAGCCCTGACTGAAGATGTCAGCTCAGAACCGCTCCTCTACAACAACAACTCTGTACTTAAGCCTTTAAAAGGAGGATAAGATAAGCAGCAGCTTGAGGGGAGAGTGTGCTCGCTGCACCGTCTTCCTGCTGACGGAGGTAAAACTAAACGGGATGTCTGCCCGCTGAGGGGTGAGTGAGGGGTGAGACACACAAAATATCCAGCAAATCAATTTAAAAGAATACTTTTTTCCATTTAGGTTTCAGAATTATTTTCTCAAAGGAGAAAACAGGAGTTAGCATACATGATCAGACCAAAAATAAATAGATTTTTAAGTCAAGATGACTCTAAAAGATGCCACTACACGGCAAAGCAACGCCTTTCAGTGTAAAGTAAAGTCTCCCACTAAATCCTAATAATATCCTTTCGCTTCCTTCTCCTCTCAGATGTCAGAGCAGTTCCAAACGAAGGCTGCATGCTAGAGGCCAAGGATTTATAGCAGGAAAAATTCCATAACAAATGAATCAGACGATGTAATCAGTAAATTAATCTAAATTCCTGAAGTCGTCCAGGGATACAAGAGGCTGCAATTCTGCAGTTCAGGTGGAAAAATAAATGAAAACGTAGCCGGCCTCTCAAAATATTATTCTGACACTGACTTCTGTAGACACATCCCAAAAACACTCCTACTTATGCTCCTGTGTCGTCATCATTAAGACCCATTTCACCATTAAACTCAAAGAATCACGTGTCTCACCTCAGTCCCATTATGGTCACCCATTACAGAGAGGAAAATAACTGACTGGTGAGACTCGCCAGATTTTATGAACCGAAGGACGAGCCCCCGCCACGCACGCCTCCTTTCAGCCGTGTTGGTGGTTCTATCTGGACGGGTGTCGCTTCGGAAACAACGCCGTGAGAACGCACAACGTTTTGAAAGCGCAAAGCAAAGGTGTGGTAAAAAGGAGACCTCAGTCTCTGTCAGTAGCATGCTCAGCTGCAGTCTAATGGGTTTTAGCGGCAGACCAACTAACACTACGTTTAAGTTCACAAACAGTAGCGGTGCGTCGTAACAGACACATCTGGGTCCCGAAAACACAAATAAACAAGTGAACAAAGAAGCCAGACAGTGATTTGGACCCATCTGTCCATGTAATCACAGGAAGAGATATGGTCCTGCTGCAGTCAACAAAACAAGCAGGCAGAATCCGAGTTGTTTCCTTCTTTCCACATGATTGGACGTGGAGCGGCGGGACTTTCTGCAACCGCACAGAAAACAGCGCCTCGACAAACCACACAAAAGTCATCCTGCAGCCCGGCCGAGTCAGCGTCACTTCAAATCAATTCTTAGATAATATGCACTTACATTAGTGTTATCCTCACCATGTCAAAGAACAAACATTTCAGTATTTTCTTTCATAAAAAAAAAAGTCACATTTAAGGAAGAAAACACAGCTATTTGTTGGGTGAAATGAATTTAAAATAGATGACAGATTTGGCTTTGGAAGCATTAAAAGCACTCATTTCGCTGTGCGTGATCACATCTCCATTATGGAAAGAAAATAATTTCCTGAGCAATAAAGAGATGCAAGTTGGAGGAGGATAATTACTGGTGAATCTGCCAGCTGATCTGTGCGTTCCCTAGAGACGCTTCCATCGGAGCGGAGGGAGGGACAGCAAAAGCGGAGACGTCGTCTTGGTGCGTTTCTCAGCGGAAATGCCTTGGCTGAATACATTGAAACGCAGCCAGCATTCAGGTTGGTAGTGTGTGTGTGTGTGTGTATAAACTTCCTGGCCAGTTCACTGTACACTGGGAAATGCAGGCCTAAACAGTAGATCTGAGTCGCAAGGTTGCCTAGAGGGCAGAGTTGAGACTTTTCTGCAATAATAGTAAGATAAGGCTGCAAGTGGCAACAAAAAAGCGACCTGTACTACAAATATCCAAGGTCAAATCACACGCGGCCCTCAATCAGGACCTCACGAGGTTTCGAGGTTGGAGAGTTGCTGAAGCCATCCCAAGCTGGCCACTGTCCCAGGGGAGACGACACTGCCTGAAGCAGTTCGGTACACTGCTCATCTTTCTGAATGAATAGATGAGCCAACAGTGCAAAAAGAATTAAGTCAAAAGGCAAACAGTTCTGGCCAAAAGCTAAATCTGCTAAATGGTGTGCTATCAAGCAGATGATGAGAGCAAAGCTGAGAGTGTGCAAGCATGAGATGAGACACATAAACAAGGGGGGGGGGGGGGGCATTGTGTGTTCCGCAGCACTCTGATGGAGTCTTCCGGCGATCTTCAAAGTATTGCGCTGCTTATTTTCTAACAGCATTCAGGACGCATTTGAAGTTATCTTGTAACAACTATTACAAATATGAATATCTGCTGAATGAGCCTTGAAACATGAAGGATGCCCTGCTGTCTTTAATGTAGAATCCCTTGACAGATAAAATGTCACGGTATGCAGGGATGAGTGACAAACCAGCATCATCTCTTGTCCTATTTTGTGTGTTAGATGCGGACTGACACCCTAAGCGTCTAAAATGATTTCCACTCTCTAGCCGAAGACACTGCGTATGACCGAATAGCACAGAGAAAATCTGGATTGCTCAAATTTGTTGCAGTCAAGAGAAAAGCAAGCAAGACTGAGATGATGAAAAGCTCAAGGAGTCCTTCCCACAATGTGCTTCTACGCACCATTAAATCTGCACACGAACTCTCCACGGAACCCACAACCTCCTGCTTGGCTCAATCAGGACGATTGCGTCAGTTGACTCTGGCCTGACGTCTGACCTGCCTTTCAATGTTCACAGGTCCCAGATGAAAGAAGCAACATACCTGTATAGTCACTAAAACATATCATGCATCAACCTACATCCTGGACATGTCATTTACAACAATTCTATTGGCTGTATGAAGTTTTCTTAAGAACGCGTGTGCTTGTGCTCGGCCACTCGGCATGCCTTCACCACGCCCAGTCTTGCTTTGCATAGCGTCCCTGTTATCAAATTCAATTAATCTTTTTTTCTACCCCTCAATTTCAACTTACTAACCTCACTGTGGCAGTCAGACCAACCCTAGCCCGACAGCTACACGTCTTTTATCAATTTATAACAATTAATGAGACCAAAACAAGTTTTCATCTCACTTTCTGTCAGTCTGTCGGGTCAAGGAATTTCCAATCGTTTCCCTCTCCTCCGATTGTGCTTCCAGGTAAAGAGATTGTACAATACGGGTCTTATATAAGCTGCTAGTAGCAGACAGGAGGATGTTACAGCGGAGGGAGAGGGAGGGAGAGGAAGGAAGGAGAGTGGGAGGGGATGAAGGCCACGCAGGCGAGCTAAAACAGCGAGCTCTCATTCGCTCACACACTATCAGCAACGAGGAAACTCATAACTGCATTCCTCCTCACTGATCGGAGTGGAAGCTGATAGGAAGGACAGAAGTGTTACCTGTTCTATTTTATTTTCCTGCCTCCCTTCATTTATCCAACAGAATCAACTGTCCAGATAATACTTCACACCTGCCATACGTTTTGCACGGCTGAGCCGCACGTTAGGACAACTGGACAAACAATACACTCAGCAGCACTTTCAGTCAAGTTAGTAAACCCGTCCCAGTTTGGCCAGAAATGAATTTGCCTCGAATGTTTTCTACAGACTTGACATAACGTTTGCAGTCCTTCAGGTCTATTAGCGTTGATGTTCATGTTTGGGGTTAAACATCTAAAACTGTTTAGTAACAGTTCATTGAACACACTACATTCAATGACTGTACACACACTACTTATTTTTTATGTGACAGGTTATCTGGATTTTTAGTTGGGTTAAAAAAGTGTGAGAAAATACTACATATCCCAATACTGGTAAGGAGTGGTGTAGGCCAGTGAAGTTAATGTTCAATCACACCTTCTGGCACATGTCCAGTCTTTGTTTAGCTGCCATTGAACCCTGCAAGGAACTTTGCTAATAAAATAGAAAAGTAACAAGGCTCTATTATGTTGGCCACATAATTACAACGTCATCAGATCACGCCTTGCATTGTCATCATTGCACGCTTTCCATTCAATTCCTTTAACATTAGCCATCAATAATTAAAAAGCACAAATGCTCAAAAATTCCAAGACCAGACAATGCACTGGTATTTCCCACAGGTAAATGCTCAAAGCACAACATTCCAATATGTAGATTCAGTTAAACATATCCAGACTGTAGGTAGCATAGGCTAAGTTCAGAAAGCAAAGAGAATGTGAGGGGCTCTCAAACACACACACACACACACACACAGACAGACGGACCTTGGACATGTTCAAACACACCCGACATATCCACAGCAATGAGCCACACCAAAGACGACAACGCATCAGGAACCTGTTGAACATGACATGTCCTAGAAATAAACACTCGTTGGTAGGTTCTGAAATGAGGCAATTGGTAGGTATTTTGGTGCCTCCTGCATATTCCTGCTGGTGTTTAATGCAAATGACGAGTAACAGCGTTTATGTAAAACAGTTCCATTTGGCTTTTAAAAACAACAGCCACGCATCTAAAGACCTAAAAACCTGTCTGACCACATAGTGGAGTTCTTGAACTAGTCCTGCTGCATGCATAAACACAGAGATCACTTCAGATCAACGGGGTTTCCTGATCTAGAAGCCTACGCCACCACTCCGTGTGGAATAAACAAGCACCAGACTAGCATAGTCCCGTACGCTGACACTGTAATAGCTTTGTCCTGCTTGACTGAGAAAAAACCCTGATTCTGTTCATCAAACCTAAAACAAACAGAAAATTGGGAATCAATTCCATAGCCTGTAGTCAGGTTTAAAAAAAAATGGTAATCAGACCTACTTATGGGGCAGATCCCTCATACGTTTGGCCCATTTAAGAGGGGAGGAACAAAACACGATGGACATTCGTGTTTGCATTAATTATATTATATTCTATTAAAACTCTTACTGCCACGTCACCGACACACGCCGTGCAGGATAGCATACACTTGCTCATAACGTAAAGAAAATGTGACGTTAGCCTAAAAATAACTTTTCCAGTCCTAACTTGAGATTCTGGAGCACAGACAGGCTAGAACTTGGAATTTCGAGCTACTAACGTTGTAGTTTTAGGACGAAAAGGAGAATTTGCAAAAGGCCCATTATTCTCCACCAGCTTTAAGGTAATTCGTGTTAACGCTAGCTAGAAGAAGAGCTACCAAACCTTAGGATGGAGGCGGCGTTATTCCTGGCGTTTAAACAGACAGCTAGTTGGCTATGCTAAAGTTCAAGCTAACTGGCTTGCTAATTATGACTCCTCGCACTTGGGAAAGCCGATAGCATGGCTTCTGCCACTGGCGCTTCATTGGAATTGTATCGGAATTGCCTTGGATATCGATTCGTATGAAAAGGAGAAACTACGATCTGAAGACGACACAAGCGCCGCACGGAAAACTCACCCATTCCCGTCCTTCGCAAGTGCTCGCTCTCAAACGATGGGATGTTTCCTTTCTGTGATCCCAGGAGCCTCAATGTTAGCTAGGTTAGACGCTAGCCAGGTAGATGAATAATGAATTATCAACCACAAGCCGTTCCGTCCTTTGCTTTTCGACGTTTCACTTGGGTCCTGTATCCATTCGTCCCTGTCGCGGTAGACTCCCGAGGTCCGTCTCGGTGGTGCTCGAAGATTATGATGCAGGAAGTTGACCGGGAGTCTCCACCTTTCTTATTAGACTTGCCTTCTTCTGACTCCCTGCTGCCACCAAAATACAAAGTGGCAGGAAAATTCGCGGTGTTTCAGTCAGGACGGTCCCGCGAGAGGAATACTAATGAGGTGTCGCGAGCGAGCATCTTGTATTTCTATTGGCTCACTCCGCAAGGACAGTGAGCGCGAGACGGAATTCACTTCAGACTCGTGGTGATTTTTATTTTATTTTATTTTTTAAGTGAACCAATCTTTAGGATTGATTTATAGTTGTGTGGTGGCGTGGAAAACTTCACAATAATGATAATAATAATAATATGAACGCTAAATGCAATAGAATAGTTAATTAAGTGGTTATTAACCATCAAAGTATGAAAGCGCCTGACTTTTTGCCTGGATTATTTGTGCATTATTATCCCGCAGGTTACAGTGGTGATTTGGGAAAAAACAATATTTAAAAAGGAGAGACATTTACCTTTCAATCAATCAATCATGCTGTGTTACATCACAGAATCAATATTATAAATAAATAGTATGATTACACACACACACATTATTCACTGTCTGTTATTTGACTATCAGTGGAAGCATGGCTGTCCCAATGGATTATAGGAATCACGAGGAAATGTTCAATTATATAATCAAAACGTTTAACAGATCTAATACAACAAAAAAACGCTGTTAATAAAGTCATTACTGTCTTTTCTTCTTGTGGTAATAAGTAGCAGGTTAATTTATGAATTTATGAAGGAAATATACCGCCACCCAGTGGGAGAAATGTGAAACTGCAATAAACTGCGTTTTCCAGTCTACACTATTTACTACGGAAGCGCAGAAGTGCCATTGTTGAGAAAATAGTTTTGTCGTTCGAAGGAGATAACAAATACTTGCACTTCTACGGTTCTGTAATTTACTGCATTCACAGATTATATTCTAATCTACATACAGTACATTCTCTAATCAGAGTACATATCAATATCAGGGTTGTAGTCTAAGGGCTGACCTCTTAATCGCGTGCAGGATTTATGGTGTAACAATCCTGTTTGTCCAGTAGAGGGCAGGCTGGTACTCTTTTAACTTTTCAACTGGAGGTAGCAACAAGTTAGTTGTTCTTACAATTTTTAGAATGTTCATGTTAGATCACTGAAATGCTGAAAAAGTGTTACATCAACAAGAATATGACTTACATTGATTAAGTGGTTCATTAATGCACTGTTTTATTGTAAACTTGATTGTTTTTTGTTTTCAGGTCAAATTGTGCACGGACACGGGTCAGCTTTGCGGAAGGTTTAACTGATTCAAGAATATTAAAATGAATTGTTACATGTAGTACACACACATTTCAGTTCACACATTTAAGATACGTCTACAAGCAAGGCAGGAAATCTGTCCTACTGTTCAATGCAGGGAGTGCAGGACACTGTTGATGTCGATGCGTTGAAATACTGAGCGCTAGTACAGAGTGGTACATTTAAAGATGGCGTTGAAGTCATATTAACATCTAATGGGAGCGTCAGTCTCACTCACTTCAAACACACCAGTAGATTTCTGGCACTTAAACACGCAATGGTGTAAACAGTGACGCTATGTACTCACACCAGAGTTCAGTGAACCATGTGATGACAGCCGGCCCTCAGCGGAGAGCAAGATAAACACTTCACAGCAGAACGTGTTTTTGTGTACATATACTGTTTATAGGCTGCTTGATGGAACAGATGAGTAGATTTTTTTTTTTTTTTTAATCATTAAAAGTTCATTCGTTTGAAGCATCTTTCCTTAACCAGGGTCGCCAAAACTATCAAGATACAAGGCCCGAGTTAGAAGAAGCTTCCAAAAGCATCACAACAGAGGTGATTGACACTTTTGGTGCTGCTTCATTATACTCCGAGAAGTTGAGCTTAAGCTGCAGGCCTGTTTCTGTTCTCTGTATAAGGCAGCTTCTCCATGTAGCTGCTGCCTGGACCTGTGAACATCAGCTCTGCTCTGCAGCTTTAGTGAGCAGCAGCATCGTATCACTACAGCCTGCTCTGTGGGGTCAGGTACCATAATGATAACTTAACACGAAATGGATTTTAAAAGCAGATTTAGCTGATTTCTTGTTTTTGTTCATTCATTATTCTCTGTGAAAAAGCCATGTTGAAAATGCTGCTCAGCATAAAACGTCAAATAAATAAGGCTAGCGACTTAGAATGGCGACTAAAAGCTAAGTGGCCGCATAACTCCCTCGGGAGTCGTTAAAGACAGACAAAAGGACATTAAATGGACGCTCATGTTACTCTGTGATTGATGGATGTTTTGAAAGGCCACAGATCACTAGCCATTCTAATTCTGTGAGAAGGCTAGAAGGATGATTATTTCTCATTTCCCAAAATGAAAAGTACCGGTAGCTCTGGTGACAGAGAGAACATTTAGTTCTCTGCATCTGTGTTGCAGACTTCCAGACGCAGCAATGATTCCACCGAACAAATAAAGGTTTGCAAGATATTTGTAAGCCTGAAATTTAGACAGTTGAGTCAGGGCCGATAAATTATTCGTACACTGAGGATTACTCAGCATTTTCTAAAAAACTGTTAAACAGAAAAAAATAGGTACCACACTGATATAGCAGGAAACTAGGCCTGGTTGACCCAGTTCAATGGCCCTGGTGAAACCTGGTGGTACCGCGTGTTCACAGGAGTGTGATGGGATGCATTGAAACTCAAACAACAAAGTCAAAAATATTTGCGTAATAAAGACAATGATTCGAAAGTTTATTAGCTTTTAAATAAGGAAACAGTAATAATAATAATATAAACAACTGTCAGCCGGTAACAAATTATGTTTGTTTATCCTTTATCTGAATGTACTTCATTCTTTTTTTTATAACATATTCTGGATCAGTATCATATCACCATTAAAAAAAAATATTAAAGTAATATGATTTCAAAGGTGTAAAAAATTTTTTTTTTTTAAATAATAATTTTGAGCTTCAACCTGGGTTCACCTGCGGCACATCGCCACCTCCCATAAATGCCTCAACGCACGTGCGTGCCTTTTGAAGTTCTGGCATTAGCTGCGACGCCCCGCTAACACCCGCCCCTTTTTCTGACGTCATCGCGGCAGTGTCCGTGCGCTCCGCAGGGCCAAGGGACTGAAGGGAGAGAGCCTGCTCTGATAAGCCAGGACGGGGCGAGGCAGCGATCCCAGTGTTCATCTGATCCATCATCGCTATGGGGATCACCACGGCGTTCTTTCTGAACCAGGCCCTGATCCCGTACTACCTGAAGCCGGTCCACCTGGAGACAAGGACTATGAGACAGTGCAGTTGAGAGCGTCGCTGCACCACAGCCGAGCTCAGCTTCTCTCCTCCGTCAGCTGAGGAGGAGGAGGAGGAGGAGGAGGAGGAGGATGACAAACATCTAGAGATGGGAAGTGTTTCTCCTGCAGACAACTTGGAAAAGGACGTGAGCTCCAGCCCCATCGGTTCGGTCTAAACCGGGATGGCCGCCATGCGTGTGTCCGCAGTGGTGAGTCTCGCACGTCTTAATTCACCTCCCAGTTTGTTTTCATCCTTTATTCTAAGGAGTACTCCAGCAGGTTCTCCAGTTAAAGGGACAGTACGTGTTTTTCTCTCCCAGACTGAACTTCAAATCAAATATTTCACAAGTTTGGCTTTTAGATAAAGACCAGAAATATAGTATTTTTTTATATATATATATTTATATTTTAGATTTAATATCTCGTCAGAATCGCGCAGGCCCTTTTGAGCAGAAACATCAGAGCGGAGTCTCCAGTGGAAGGATGGAGAAAAGACAGAGCAGCCAGTGGTCTATTGTTTACCGCACTCTGAAGGCAAACAAAGAGAATGGGAAAAACAATTATTTCAACAACAGATTAATTGAGCAAATATGTCACAGAAACACAATTGACTAATTACTGCATTTCTGTTGAAGGGTACAAAGGATTTAGGTTATAGGTAAGCTTGTATTGTTGCAAAAAAGCACCAAAAGTAGCATAATTAAACTAAAATACTCATTTTACTGTAAAAACTAGAAAAGCACTCAGAGAGCACAGACCTCCACCAAGCAGCTCATTCCACTCCTAATTGGATTGACACCATCCACATGGTGATCTGTATCATCATCAAAAGGTTATAAATGGTTCTTGGTATCTTTATACACCAACTATAAAAAGTAAAAGTGAATCAGAGTTTATGTGTATTTTTAACTGATTTCTGAATCCATAAATGTCATTTTCAATGTTAAAATTAAATATTTTCTCCTGACCTCATTCTGGATCAGATCCAGAATACACTTTGCATGATAGTGCATATTGGTACTAGCGTATCATACCTTTATGACTGTGATTTCTGGTGAGTGAATTGAAAGCATATTTTACAAGATACGATTTTTTGAAAAACCCTCCATGAAAAGTAAATGCAAAAATATGGATTTTCTTTTTGTGTCGTGATAGTATTCGCAATCCGGATCTGATCCGGATGAAATTGAGTGGTGAGATAGAGGCCCCCACCCTACATGACTGTGTCAAATTCCATAAACATTGGTCAATAATCAACTGAGATATTGGGTAACAGATTTTGCAGCTCCATTGACTACAATGTTAATGAAAATTGTGATCTGGAATCCAGGATCTCTTCTGGATCATCACCAAAATGTATTCAATAGTTCCTGGTAAGATTCCCAACATTTCCTGAATATTTCCTCAAGATCAGTCAGTAAAAAACCACAAAAATATCCAGTGGAATAAGCGGAAGAGACCGAGTATAATTGTCACATTCGCCTGACAGGATAACAGTCAGTAAAAGGTGCGGTTAAATATAGCTCTTCTCCACAATTCAATGGTTTCATCTTTGCCTCCACTTTTCCATCCAAAAACAAGTTCTACAAGAATATTTCCTTTTAAAAAGGTGTTGTGTAATTGCATAACCCTAATGCATTGAGGCATGTAAAGTTCAGAGGAAAAAAAACAATCCTCATGAAACTATAAATTTCTGGAACCCCTGCTTTTAAATTTTACTTTTGCCCCCATGGCTTTATAAACGATCTACAAACAGAATCTGTTCCGACCAATGAATGTCCCCGTCGAGCCCGCCCGCTCCCTGCTCCGGTCATTAGCAGTAAACACGCAGTTATCAAGCGGCTCCTGGCGGTGATAAACTCAGCATGACTGCATCTAAGCAGAATCTCGTTCTCCGAGTCACGGATCACGATGACGCGAGGACACACAGCAACAGGTGCCGCTGAAATGTGTGGGTAAACATGGGTGTGCTGGGGGGAGGAGGGGGCGAGTATGTCTGAAAAAATTGTGTGTGTGTGTGTGTGTGTGTGCGCTTGTTGTGGGCTCTATTGTAATTGAGGAATAATTACTGCTAAATGTCTGCCACATGGATATACGAATAGAAATACAAAAATACCACCCACACTCAAGATTGTGTATACATGCAACTCATTATCACACACACACACACACACACCAGCACAACACTGGTTGTTTAGTCGATGCATTCCTAGAAACCCTGCAGGGTGTCTAAAAGTACCGCAGCAGTGAGGTGTGATGCTCGTCTACTTCCTGCTCCAGCTTGTTGCTGCTATGAATCAAACTGTTGTCACACGGGGAGAGGTTTGAATAGTGTCGCTTCCTCACCTCGCAGACAGGCAGCACTTCCTTGATGTCGACAGGCTGCACGCGGTGGCAGCGTGTCTGCTAACGCCTGCTAGCGCTTATTGTAGCATGTCGCGAAGAAATATACAGACATTTTAGGGTACCTCTGTCTGGTGTCCGTATCAGTGTCAGCCGCGTCTTTTTGCCCTTAGCCTAATGGTACAGTAGGGGTCAACAAGAGGTCGTGTTTACTGCAGCTTGTTAGAACCTCTTGCAAGAGTAGATAACTGCAAGAATATGAATGCACTCAGTAGAACCCCCCCCCCACGAAGGCCAACCAATCCCACACGCCCCTGACCATTCCACAGAGTTCAAACACAAATATTTTACAGGTAGTCCCCACTGTAATTCATATTTGACATGGTCCTTTAAAGTCAATGATGTGCAGTTCTTTAAATGGCCACTAGGGTCCAGCTTGACAAAAACTCGACCTTCATTTTGCCTCACTAAATACAAGAAAGTGTACTCCTTTCTTCTTCCACTGCTTTTCTTCGTTAATCTCACTCCAGTTCCTCCTAGGCTCCACTGGAGATTTGCAACTCTGCAGATCGGTGGTGCATAGCGCATGCACGATCACTCAAGCATTAATACACCGTCCCCACTTTGCTCTGACTCTCACACTGGTCAAAACAGAGTCTCTGATGCATGCAGTCCTGGCAGCCCAGCAGATTGAAAAATGTGCGAAGGACATGTCCATTTTACCGTATTCAGTTTCACCTGAAAATTTGAACTATCAGTATTTCCGTTTCTCTGATGCCTTCGAGCGAACTTGGTCCTGGGTGTGTCTGGATTTCCTGCTCAACCACCGTTGATGCTTGAATTACAGGGCGTTCTGCTCTGCCGGTCAGCCAGCAGACAAGCAGTCACAAAGTCAGGGGATAATTGTTTGTTTTTCTTGGTGTCCATTTGTGCTTTGGGTCAGAGCGAACCTGCTCTGCAGAGGTGGCACCCTGGAGCCCGTGTGACACAAACAAGGACTCCTTAACCGACAAAGATGAAGACTCCATCCTCAAATCTCTCCCTTCACCACATGCTCCATCGTTTTTGTGAAAGATATTTACAAGTTGGAGGGCAGCACAGTGGCACCACAGTCCCACCTTGCCCCGGAGAAGAGGTTATTGCGGTGAAGAAAATGGGAGGTGGAGCGCAAGGGGCCCTAAACCATGTGCATCCTACTGCATGTCTGTGCGCTAGACAGATTATGATAGTTTATGAGCAGTACACCAAGACACAGAGACAATGCTGACGGTTATAGAAATACCGGTACTCCTGACAGTACCTGCAATTTGACTTGATTTATTTTACCGCTTTTTGTGCCCCTGCTGGGATTTTCCTAAATGCCAAACTCAAGATGCTTGTATCTGAGTCTGAGGGCCGGCTATAGAGGCTTTTAGAGTGTCAACAAGCGACCACCGCAAGACACACGCTGACGACAAGGGAAAGTCTATTTTTGCTGCCACTGGCTTAAGGCGGTCTTTCCCTGACAGACTGAGTGGCAGCTGTCGCTGTAATTATCCCCACTTGTTTAAAACTGTTGCTGCCGACAGAGCCCGGTCGGCTTCGGAGAGGAAGTGTGCGCCGCTCGGTTCTCACTCACCGCCTATCGGCCATTGTGTCGTCCATTAGCTTCAGATATGACGGTTGATTACATGCTGACTCAGCATGGAAATGTCTGCAACCAGTTCTCAACTGGGATATAGTTCTAATATAGTTCTAAAATGTATATCCATCCTCGTGGCATAGAAACACAATTTTTGTGTCGGGTCAAAAAAATGTTTTCAGAAAAACAGCAGTATAAATGAAGGCCCTTTTAAATTGTGCTGTAGTAACTGCAGCTCTGTGAGTCTCTTAGCCTTAATGGAGTCAGGCTGCCAGAGAACATGACTCAGTCAATGTGGGTGTGTGTGTGTGTGTGTTTGTATAAACTCCTGCCATAGGGCTATTCCCATATCCCAGTGAGCAGTCAGCTTCCCAGCAGCGCTGAGAGGAGGCCTGAGTCATAGTATGCCTGAGTCAAGCCTCAGTTGTGAAAGTGAGAGCTGGTCAGGGACAGGATGCGTTGGAGAAGTGATCAAATGATGTTGTTAAAGCAGGAATTCCCTTTGTATTTTGTCAAAGTATCTGAATACTCACAGAACATAAATGCCACAACAGATTTAATAACGAGAGCGACAGTTCAGTCACGTCTGCCTACCTGTGAATAAAGGCTTGTTCACTCTGGTTTTCAGAAGATAAGCTTCAGTTTTTCCTCTAACCTCCTCCTTTTCCTCTCTTCCCAGCTCTTATATACGGTGCTGGTTGAGATCTCAGCCCGGGTCTTGACCACAGGCAGCCCAGCAGACCGGACCCTTCTCTCTCCACGCCACTATCAACACATTGATCCTGACTCAGGCACCCAGATGGTCTGCAACAAATGCCCGGCAGGCACTTACGTGTCCACTCACTGCTCCCCTGTAGCCGTGAGGGACTGCAGCCCGTGCCCCGGAGGCACCTTCACGCGACGCGAGAATGGGATCCAGCAATGCCATCGCTGTCGGGCTCCATGCCCTGCAGGCTTTGTCGAGAAAATGACCTGCACAGCCACCCAGGACCGTGTATGCGCGTGCCCCCCCAACAGCTTCTTGCCAGGGGATGGTGGCACAGAGTGCAAGCCGCATTCACTTTGTCCTGTAGGAACCAGGGTGAAGAAACGGGGCAGTGAAACAGAGGATGTGCTCTGTAAGCCGTGCACCAAGGGGACTTTTTCAAATGTAGAGTCGAGTGCAATGAGGTGCCAAACCCACACAGATTGTCAGACTCAGGGGCTGGTGGTGATCACAGCAGGGTCTAGAGATGGCGATAATGTCTGCGGAGCCCCTTCCACAGCCCCCTCTTCATCAGTCTCCACAACCACCCCTCCGGTGCCTGTACAGGCTACGCTAGTACACAAACCCATGACTTCTTCATCCTCTCCGGCTGGACCCACACAACAAGGTGAGCACAAAAAGTTAAAAAGTAAAATTTGACTTTTCAGTGACTCTTAATATGTTTGTCACTGCAAACATCTATTTTCCTATTTTGATGGCCTAAATTAGGCTATTTATATATAATAATTCCCTATTTTAATTCAGATGCATTCCCAAAATAAGTAGCTTTCTAAAAGGCTTTGTATACGATATTGAAATAAATGTTTTAACACATATCAATGCATTATTACTCGAGTTGCTGCCGCAGCAGGATCAAGTGAAGGAGGTACCAGTACTCAGAATACAGTGACCCCCCCCCCCCCCCCCCCCCCTACCCCCAGCAGGACTGGACACAGCAGCATGCTGGCAAATTTCTCACAACGAAATGTTGAGAGGAACAAATGTTATTTCAGCACAAGCAAACAATGATAACATAACCTTATCGGAGAATTTAGAAGAATTTGGAATTTTAAAAAACACGCGTCGTCATCGAAGCCTTCCACCATGGATGCGGCGGAGGGCAGCGTCATAAGAGCAGGTGTTGGGTTTTTGATGCTCCCGTGAACCTGCCGACAAGGTAATGAAAGGGATTAAGCATGCATTCTGGTGACAGTCCTAAAAAGCAGTAGCCCGTTTATAATCCAATGTCATTATACGTCACTAATCCTATTAGCAGTAGCACACAGGAACAAAGTGAGCAGCTTTGTGTTGATTGCAGCCATAGTGATAATCAATAGGCATTGACCACACACAAATATTGACTTGAGTGTTACAGCTTGTTTCCATGTCAATCAAACCCTGTCCCCTGCGTGTTGCTTATCTCAAACAAGGACGATCCCGCTGTTTCTCCTTTTATCAACACATGACAGTTTATTTATGTTCCCACTTCATTTGTAATTGGACATGTCCATCTGTTAAAGGTCCAACCATCCACACCTCCATGTTTCTAGGCACTTTGCCTCAACATCGATACAGCTGAGGTCTGATGGATTTCAACAACAACAAATATGGTGACGGTTTGAAGAAGCTGTGATGATTTACCTAGGATGGAGAGTTTATTCACCCCCAATGATTAAATGGACGTAGATATACATTTGTGATGCATTCTATTTTTCTTCTTCTTTATCTCGCCCATCTCTCTTCTTGTGTGCTATTTGCCTCCATCAATCTTGCGCCGTCTCCTATTACACGCAGGCATCCATTCGGCAGCCATACAACTGAGAGGTAAACTGGATGGGGAAGACCATCGTGCCCTTGGGATTCTCCTCAGCCAGTCTGGCATGGAGACCCCAACAAATTGGAATCCTGCATGGATCCAGGGGGAGCACAACCAAGAGAAGCCCAATTCTGATCCCGTGCCAGGCCCTAGAAAGAGAGCAATGGATGGTCTGGATGGTGCAAGGATAATCAGGATCGAGACGGGCATCAGCAACACAGCAGGGCAGGAGAGCCGAGGTGGTGGGGGTGGAGTCTCCAGCTACAGTAAACCTACTCGCAGGGGGTCCCCGAGACCCAGCACCCATAATGACTTTGACATCAACGAGCACCTCCCCTGGATGATCGTGCTGCTCCTTCTATTGGCGCTGGTGGTCATTGTGGTGTGCAGCGTGAAGCGGAGCTCTCGTGTGCTGAAGAAAGGTCCCACGCAAGACCCCAGCAGCATCGTGGAGAAGGCCGTTCAGAAGAAACCACCCGCACCTCCAAAACAGGTCAAAGAGAAGTGGATCTACTATGCCAATGGACAGGGTAAGCCTAGATAGAGATGCTTAGCGATACGCCAATGGGGGACACATCAAAATAAAACATTTAGGTGTGTTCGGCCATCATGAGCTTTCAGAGTTTAGTGCAAATCTCCAGAATTTTTTTTTCATGAATGATAATTGGTTATTTGAAACACATGATATGTGATTAATAGCCTATCAGAAGGTCTTTTCAGGGAGATTGTGATCAGAGGTTGTTTGGCTGGAGCAGCAAGATAAATATTCCATAGAGAGCAGAAGTCAGTGGTGGAAGCGGCGGCTGATGACTCTGCTGAGACACACGAAAGCGAAGTAGGGGAATTTGCCAAGGCCGATTGTCATGGGGAGAAACATTTCCGAATCCAAACAATCCTGCAGCACTCGCCTATCAATGGGAGCCAACCAGAACTTGTTAGTGCTGCTTGCACTCCTTGCAGAAGTTGATAATGCCTCTGACAACATTACAATGCATTATAGAACACAAATTATTGTTGCTCTAATTTAGTGTAATGCTGGATGTCCTGGTGTGTCAGGACACGTGTTAGTTCTGCTCCTGAGCTGTGATGAACCGTTTTGTGACACCAGTTTTCTTGTGAAATCAATTCTGCCCCACAGCATGTGATGATGAAGGGCAGTGGTTACCCAGGCAAGGGTGTGACCCTGTCGTACTTTAGTCACTTTCAGCACATGCACTCAGGTTCCCTTTGTGCTCGGAGTACTCTCAATTCAATATGGTGTGTCATTACTTCTCTTATCCTGTTTCACTGTCTTGTTCCCCTTTGATAGTTACTTCGCTGTATCTGTATTTCTGTTTTCTCCTCTTCTATTCGAATTCTCTTTCTCTTCCTTGATTTTTCTTCTGCTCCAGCTTTTTTTTCTTTTTTTTTCTGCTGCAGCTTTCTTACTTCTTGTCTTAACATTTTCCTTTCTTTCAGTTCATTGTTTCTCAACTCTCTTTTGTTTTTCACTGCCCTCCCTAATTTAATTTCCTCTGTCTGTGTGATTTCCCATCTCTGGTACTAATTACCCCCCCCCCCCCCCCCCCCACACACACACACAGTCCTCTCTAGCTCCCATCTGTTGACACTAGCTGGCTATCAACAGGCAAAGTTGATTTTGTCCCACAGCTGAACTTGTTTTCACTCTGAAAGAAACCCAAACCCAGGGACGCCTCCTACCTGAGGCACTCAACTCTCCACTTTGAAACTCGGCATGTGAATGCACGCTGTGATACGGCCGAGCCACCCGCCACCCCCTGCCTGCTCCCTCGCCGCCAGACCACTGAGAACTGGAATAATCTGGTTTCAGCTGCATCTGGGCCGGAGCTTGGTTGGCATTCACATTTAGCGGGTCAGTCAGATCTCTTACTGGGTGGCAAAGACATAGACAGATGAACATGAAGAGAGAGAGTGCAATGCAGACTTTTGTTGCACGTGCTTCACCGTATCGGGGCCTCCCTCTTGTTACCTAGCAGCCAAGACACATGACAAAGGGAAATATAAGTAGGAAGTAAATTCAAAGACATTTTTTAAATATTTTGTATGTAGTTCAAATCAATTTGGTGCATCACAAGGAATATTGTAGTTAGTAATTCATTTTCATGTTTTAATCATCAGTAAAATTACATATCTATATATAATTCCTCTTAGTTAATTTCCTTAATCGCATTGTCCGAAATCTGTGGAGCCTGTCCCAACAGTCTACGGGCGAGAAGCGGGGTACACCCTGGACAAGCCGCCAGTTCGTAGCTGGGCCACTCATAGACAATCATTCACTCATGGACAATTTAGTGTAACCAATTCACCTAAGCTGCATGCTTTTGGGGGTGGGAGGAAGCCGGAGAACCCGGAGAGAACCCACGCAGACACAAGGAGAACAAACAAATTCCTCATAGAAAGGCCTCAAGTCAAGTTTATAAGAAAACAAAGAGCAATCCTTTTTTTGATTCCACAATGGGGATTTCATTATTTATTTTTCCACAAATATAAGCATGAATACACACAAAGGGGGCTTATATAAACACAATGGAGATACTCTACTCGACTCTACTCTACTCTACCTCTGTTACAACTCTCCAGCCAGCCAATGGAGCCTTTGAAGGCCTTTTCCTGCAGCACTGGTCAGGATGTTGTGTTACAGATTAACTCCCAGCAGAGATTGTTGATTTCCCATCCTTCTGGAATTTCTCTTCTAGTTGCTTGGAGTTTTCCTAGTCACCCAGGAACTCTCTTTCTTTCTTGAGAATTTTCTGAATTTGAGTTCTTCTAATACCAAAATCCGAGTGCAAGCTCATATGCCACCTATCTTGTACTTATGGATAACCTCAATCTTCTCCGCTAGCATCAACTCCTTACCTTGGTGTGTGTGTGTGTGTGTGTTCTTGATTGGATGAAAAAACCTTTAGCCATGTGTATGCATTTACAAAGAAATGTATGAATGCACATGCAAGACAGCTAATTCACATAGAACAAAAAATAAAGCCTCTTAATCCTTCCAAGGTGCGTGGCAGGCTCCCCTTGAAGGTCGTAATGCCGTAATGCCCCTTTACTAGAGCAGTTAAAACACATGGATAATGAAAGAAATAAGACAAGGGAAACGTCAATGCACAGATCACACACATGCAATTCTTGGCTTGTGTTCAGAGCCAATCAGAGAAGTAGTGAAAACTGCTACTCCACAGCAGGGCTGATTGGGGGGCTTTCCAGGGAAAGGTTTTTATTGCAGAGGATCTGAAAAATGTGTTTGCTCATATAAAACAAGGCTTCAGTAGTCAAATTAAATGAGAAGGAATCACAAAAATGTTGTCTAAAGTATAGCTCGATCCTACGTTAGGCTGACCTTGCTGTTAAAGCACATTTGTCCAATTCTCCTCACTGATTGGTTAATATTACCGTAGATAGAATCGTATCCACAAGGTTTCAACTTCTCACATAAACGCCATATTCTTAGTTTCAACATAACAAACTCCCTCGCTTTTTATTTAGACAGTGCCCAACCATAAATGTCTTCAAAGAGAGACGGTCAGAAAACGGGCTTCCTCATCCCATCTTTATTAAATTTTGTCAAGACCACAAAAGCAAAATTGGAGCAATACATTTTATGTGCTCCAAGTTTAAATATATTATATTTGGAATGATTCCTATTGAAATGCATGTCAGAAAGGTTTAGGAAATCATATTCTGTTTTATCAATGCTTGACAGATTACTAGTGTTAAGATTAGCAGAAACATTCTGCATATAAAAAGCAAACCAAAACTTTGTATTACACCTTAAAAAATATTCAGCAGTAAGGTTGAATGCATATACTTTATATAAAATACCACAATGCCTCTTTAAGCTTGGGGCGCTTTGTGCTTTGTGTGGTCACCAGCAATGCTATTTACAACATACATTTCCAAAGTAAGATGCAGATATAGAGGAAAACATGAAGAAAACAACATCCTACCTGCCCACCCTTCTCTCTCATTAAACATCCACAATGTTAATGATGCCAGGCTCCACATCCAAGCCCAGCGGGGAGCCACGTGGTAGAACATACTGTAGTAGCAGGGTGGGCCGACGTAGCCTGGGTTTGATTGTGAAGGGCCTGGTTTGGAGCTATATGGTGCTTGCTGTGCTTTCGCTAAGCCGCACACATTTCACAAATTTAATGTTCCGTGTTCCCAAATTGGAAAAAGAAAATTGTACGAGGACTACTTGATGTGATTAAGATAATGGTCTTTTCCAAAAAATGCTTCCCATCCTGTGAGACACGGCAACAGGGTGGAACTTGTGTTTTTTTTTTTTTTCTTACTCAAAAACAAAGCCTGGTTATTAAATGGCGTGTTGGATGCTAATGCTAGAGAATCCACAAGCCACAGCTGTAGTTATGAATTGAGTTAAATATAAAATACCTGACATCAAATATTATTGAAAAATCTTCAGCTCGGTTTTGTGCAATTCTGCTCACAATTAAATCAACAACAACAATAAAAAAACAATAAAAAACTAAAAAGATGGATGGATAGTTAACCAGGCAGCAGCATCATTCTTTATGTGTCAGTGTGAACAAATGCCTGCAGCTCGCAGCAAGTTGCTGCTGTTTTACGCTAAATGTCTACACATGATACAGGAACGACTGAACACACACAGTAAGACCTATTCACCCTACTGGCTCCCCATTTAAACACATACACATCTGCAGCCTGGCGCACTGAATCATCACCAGTCATGTATGGGCCATGTAAATATGGTCATCCAGCAGTGAGGCACACAGAGCAGGGGGGATTTCTCATCTGTGGCTGAGTGGTTGATGAGAGTGGACAGAGCTCAAAGGACGGCACGCGAGGCTGTCTTGTGACCCGCTAGGAAGCACGTGAGTTTAATTTGCCATCGGGAAATAATATATTTGTACACATATCTGTGTGTACAGCATATCTGTGTGTGTGTGTGTGTGTGTGTGTTGAGCCATGCCTCCAACCTCTGGCTTACATCCATTTAATCTCTCATCCTGGGTTTATGCACTAAGCATGTTTGCTAGAGGAGACATGTTCGGGATAAACCCAGTGTCTATCCCAGAGGAGTTGACTTAAACTAAAATGAAAATATAGAGGATTTGTAAACAGCTTTATGTTTGAATTACCAAAGAATGCAATTAGAAAGATATGTAATTGACGCCGTTTGTCCGTGTGTCTGTCTGTCCACATGTCTGACTGTCTAAGAGAAAACCCGGGAATCATCCGTCACTAATTTTCCTTTCTCTCTTATATCAAATTGTTGATTCATGGTCAAAAAATGCTCTATTCCAAGCTCTTAATTTCTCTTCATTTTCCTCTCCTTGTTAGGGGTTGATATCCTGAAGCTGGTGGCGGCGCAGGTCGGCACACAGTGGATAGACATCTATCAGTCGCTGGCCAACGCCACCGAGAGGGAGGTGGCTGCCTTCTCCAATGGCTACTTGTCAGATCACGAGCGGGCGTACGCCGCCCTGCAGCATTGGACCATCCGGGACAGCGACGCCAACCTGGCCAAGCTGATCAACGCCCTGCATCGGCGGCGCCGCATTGACGTTGTGGAGAAGATCCGCTGTGTCATGGAGGACCACCCGCAGGTGGGTTGGATGGAGGTCAGGGAAAGAAAGGCTGCTTTGCTCTGTAATCAGGAGGTGCGATGTGAAAATGTCCTGCCCTATCTGCTCTCGCAACTTTACTGTTGCCCGAGCTCAGCACAGACTGATGACTTCATCAGTAATGGTAACCACTGAGTTGTAATATGTGCAAGTACTGACTGCTCTCAACAGACAAACTGAAGTATCACTTCCATTTCTGCTGCTTGCTTTTCAAATGCACGCATGCACGCACACGCACACACACACACTTCTTCATCACCATTTGCTTTCCTCCTTCTACTCTACTTGAACTCTCCGGTGATTGGTATCAAATGAGTGTCCTCGACTCGCTGAGGCCGGCGCGTGCACAGCTACAGCCTTGTTCTAGTCGTCAATATGCACCAGCCATCTGATCCGAGCGTCTCAACCCTGCAGCACTCTGGCCTTTTGTCACTGCCCATTAATGAGCAGATTGTGTGTGTGCTCTCTCTCCAGCTCGTAGATCGATTGTGGATAAGATTGCAGATGATAAAATAGTTTCGTGAGGGGGGGAGGCATGATGGTTATGGCTCATTTAGTGGGTGCAAGGGACAACATGAAGTCTACTGGTACAGTCTAAGGACATGAAAATTATATGTGGGCATCCTGGCCTGTCTAATAATTACAAATAACCAATGAATGAGCTCTCCTGATGTAAACGCCTTTTATGTGGGAAAACAAGTGTGAATGAAGTTCCATTGTCAAACATCACATTCCTAAATATGCAAAAATATACCAGTGGTTCGCCCGTTCAAGGTTTTTATATACCGTATATTCGGAGGAGGTCGAGTCTGAGAAAGCATCTTCTTGTGAAAACATGCCAGGGCAGACAAACACAGGCATTTAAGAACGACATTCTTAACGTCCCTGGTGTCATTTCACACCAGGTGGGTGTGACTCAAACAAAAGGATCATGCCAAACAATCAGTTACTTAACAATGCATGATGAACTCAGGGTTGGAAAGCATTCGCTGAATCATTTGTAGTCTGGATCAGCTGTTTCCTCTGTCTGAGGGACATTATCTCTGCTCTTTACGCCAGTTTAAAGCAGACTGCAATCCTCTCACCGTTCCTCCTCACTTATGAGACAGACACGAATATACAAAGCAGACATACGGATCAAAACTATGACCCTGGGTAGACGTAAGCACCGCAATGCTACAGGTCAGTATCCAGAGGTAAGCAAGATGTCTACCTACCCCAAAAAGCACCCTTAACATGGGCGTGACAGGAAGCCCTGCTGTATTTAGAAACACACCGTAGCTTATTCTCTATGATTGATGTGAAGTTTTAATAGAGATACCGCTGTATCATTAAAAGTGATTAAAGGGCAGTCATTCCGTTTCATTTCAGTGCATCTTCTTTGTGTGGCGAATGGATGCAGGATTTCAGAGACTTCAGGAGACAGAGTTTGTGAAAAACACTGGAAATGAGTGAAAATAAAAGGCTCATTTAGTTACTGTTCTCTTGGTTCAGCTCAACATGAAGAAGAGTTATTTCGGAACATGTTTCTATTATACAGTTGGAAGAGGAGCTTCGGTTTGTTGAACTCTAATCAGGCAGGGCACAAGTTTTCTGTTTAGTGGGACTTTATTATAAATATCTCACTTGAGTACACTTCCAGTTTTTCTGCCAACTGAGATGAAGGTTGAAACCGTAGATCCGATCGCTCGTGTTTTATGCCACATCGTTGCTCCCTCGGAAATTACCCCGGTGATTTGTGCAATAAATCATGTTAAATAGAAACTATAAAAATGTGTTCCAAGTTGCAACAAATGAGAATTTCACAACGCTTTGTCATGCCTGAGCTATAATGAACAACATTACAGAATTACCAAATAAAGCCAATTAATCCATTCCTTTGGAAGTATTCCTTATGTGATTTTCCCATCATTTACTACACACACACACACAAAAAGGAAATTACCTCAAACAGGTTGTAAAACTAAAAACATTATAGTGAATTTCAGTCTGCGGTGTAGCTGCAGAGCTTTACTGTGCTCTACATGACTAGAAGGATTTGTGGAAAGTTCCAACAATCCTAAAAGATTTAGGACATTTCTAAAGTTTGGAAAACCTGGACAAAGGCATGGACTATCTACAGCTATTACATTTATAAACAAGAGTGCAGGTAGCTGTTGCAGCAAAGCTTGGCAGAGTAGATTGGAACTGGCTGTGATGCTACGTCCCGGATAACCGGCAGTTGACAAATGGCACTTAGAGGCCCACTATCAAGAAAAGATTAGGAGTACAAGTTGATAACAGAGAGAGAAACGCCACTTTGCATTCAGACCACAGTAAATAGTTGAGTGCCATCTGCACAGATGCATGTGAATGAAAAGGAGACTCCAGATGTTTTTACCTGTGTCCATTGGTTGACTATAGAAGGAGGCATATTATTAGAGGCATATTATTAGATTATGGGATCAATAAAGTATTCTGTTTCACGGGAAGCAAACAAACAAACAAGATACAAGCAGACACTATCTTTCTTTCACTGTCTGTCGTCTTTCTCCTATTTCTCCTCTTGACATAATGAATGCAAGGAAAATGTGGAGCACCGTAGCTCTTTTTCCTTCTGCCATAGTCAAGCACAATCAAATGCATTTTCTGTCCTGATTGGGTGTTAATGGCTCAGGTCCCATCGGATGCCTTTCAGCTCTTCCGTAATGATCCCCTTGAGATCTTAAAGTGTAACCACATCTGGAGCTTTTTGGGGAAAATTCCCAGAAATTGCATAGATTCTTTTAAATTGAATTTATAGAGAAATGTTGTGTGAGTTTATTTGACATTCAGTATGTTTTAATGTGATCTGACGCAGGCTTCAACTTTAAATGTCAGTGCAGAGGTGGTTTGGGTTTGGTGGTGGCGCCCCACACAGCTCATATCATGGCTGCTTCTGTTTTCAGGCTAACAAAAGCCAGGTGAGAGTCTTCCCTGATTTAATTAATCCAAATATCCCCTGTTTGTCCCCTGCGTCCTTCAGGATGCGGCAATCTGCCAACCCTGCCATGGAAAGGCTAGCTGGCACAGTGTGTGTGTGTGTGTGTGTTTGTGTGTGTGTGTGAGATAGAGAGAGATAGAGAGAAACGAAACGATCTGACTGAGTTGCTGACACTCCCTGTCAGCACATTACAATGGGCAGGGTCTTGAACGCACACACACACACACACACACACACACACACACGATTTTAACGATTTTTCCGGTCCGTGATGGTTTTCCATTTCGATTCCATTTCTGGACTTACATTTGTCGACCTAAATGTTGGTACCGCAATGCCTGAGAAGGGGTGCAACATTTTCAAAGTGTTAGCATTCTCTGAGGGAACGTTTAACTGGCTCACTGATGAGGTGAACAAGAATCACGACAACTGGCTGCTAGTTTTAGCAAACTGCAGATGTTCAAACACTCACTATTTTGCACACCATGTAGGTGAGGGTGCGTAGTCATGCTAGTTGTGCGTCTGATTTTGCACTGAGGTTGGACAAAAGCATCAGTGAAGATGATGTGTCCTTACGTTTATGTTTCTGGGTTGTTGTTTTTTTTTTACATTTTCTCTCAAAGCATTTTTGTTCCAGTTACATTTGCTCCTTTGCCAAACGGTCTCAGTCACGCTGTTTGTTTGCATATGTCTTTGTGCTTCCCTTCATGCATGCATGGAGAGCTTTGTGGGTGAGACAGAGCATGCTTGTCCTGACAGAATCACACGAGTTTTGCCACTGCAGCGCTGTGACCCCCCCAGACATTATCGAACAGAGAAGAGACACGACAAAGAGACCAGTGCTGGTGTTTCTGTGTCACGTCCTGTTCGAGCTCATCTGTCAGGCCTGACTGAGAATTCGTCTAAAGAAACGTTTCCAGCCTTGTTACATGTCATTTTCTACAGCTATATTTCTGTTTGTTGCTCTGTGCAGTTCTTCTTTTTCCCTTTTCCAGCATGCGATGACTGAAATTACCTTTTCTACTGCTGTGACCTTTATACACGCTGAGAAAAACAAGATGTGCTCTCCATGAGAGCAACCCCAAACCGGTTGCTACTGGTTTAAACCACAGGTTCATTTGTTGTGTCTTAATGTAAGAGGATGTACTGTCCCAAAGTGGGACGCTTCACTTCCTGCATCAAGACAAATGTCTTAATTCTCAGCAGAGAACCTGCCGATTCAAGTTTTAACATTAAGTGGCTAATTTTTTTTTTGCCACGATATTTTTAAGTTGATCACTTTTTTGTATTCATGGTGACCTTTTTCCCAAATAGTGTTGGAATAGGAAGGAAGACCTGCAGTGTCTCCGGCAGTTTGGTTGTTTTATAGTCACATGATCCACGTAGGTCCAATCATGGGAGGAGGGGGGGGGGGGGGGGGGGGAATTGTGTAAGTACGAGATAAGTTCTGCAGCTTTTTCTCCCCGTTCATGTTCAGCTCTATGAGCAACTGTGGAGAAAGTGCACTTAACTCTAAGAACCTTTGCGTAATCTCTGTTTTGGGCAATTGAACATCGCCTGTCTGAGAAAATGGACAACTTCTTTTGTACACTCTTCTGTTATGTCTCAGGGACTTATCACGGATGGAGCGTTACAAGGACTTAGTGGCAGCAGCTTGTCTGTTCCCCCCCGCCATTGGACAGCGATAATGATGTCATCACTGCTGTGGAATACTTTGTGGAGAACCAAGATGCCTACTTCTACCCAGAAGGAATCTGTTTGCTCTGTGGACGCTGGACTAAATATGTAATAAAATGTAAACATGCATGCCTCTTTCCTCCTATTTGTAGTTTGACATCAACCAGCTGACGACCTCAGTGAATGTAAGCCAAAGCCTCAGTCCCGCACCCAAGCCGCTCGATTCTCCTACCAGCGTTGGCAGCCGCAGCAGTGGCGGTAGCGTGCCCGGCGTCGGCGTGGAGCCATCGCCAGTTGACCGTGGCAAAGGCTTCTTCCCCGATGAATCGGAGCCCCTGCTTCGCTGTGACTCCACCTCCAGCAAAGACTCCGCCCTCAGCAGGAACGGATCCTTTATTACCAAAGGTGAGTGAGTTGGCCCGTTGAAACTCTTGCATCATCTTCATTGATGTGATTAAACATCATCAACGTTAGTTTTGATTTTAACATACAGCAGTCGTACAAAAATAAAATCTGAACCCCTCCTAAACTGTTGCTAGCAGTTACACAACGATGGATGACTTTAGGAACAACACACAACACGACACTGTTTACTATCCAGGCCCATAAGTTTTATATATGACGTGTTTACATCTCTATGCTATCACATCACAGTAACACACTAGAAGTTCACAATAGGGTCCGTTTTATTTGTATATTTCATATATATTTTTCTTCTTTTTGGTCAGTCAGCCAAACATATCAAATATAAACGATGATTTATATCTAAGTTGACTCAAAACCTAAAAAGTCTGTCGAATTAAAAGAGAGGTTTTCTTTAAAAGTGAATGTTTAATTTAGTGGGTTTTTAATCCCCGGAGTATCTTTAAAACGAATCTTCACTTGACACACCCAACTAGTAATATGATGGGTTTCTTCGGTGTAAGGTAGAGACTCTATTGTAATGAGATATTCAGGTAATGAGTATCAGCAGTTTTACTTTTTTCACCCAACCAGGATTGATGCGACAGCAATGCGCAATTCAAGCTTGGATTTTTGAATGCTGCACTCCCCCTTGTGGCAACTTTAGGTATTGTTCATAAATAAATCGATGCATAATAAAGCAGTCAATGCAGAGCAGCGTTTCCCCCACATATTTGGCTTGTGAGCTACTTTTAAAATTACCAAGTCAAAATGACCTACCTACATTAAAAAATGCTAAACATATATTTATTCATGCATATATGCTGAGTATATAATAACTACAGTTTTGGCCATTATTGTACTCTGAAAAGTTGCACTGGACAGAATCAGCCAGGGTTGCATTGTCAGGACGGTATCTGCTGGTAGCCAGCCTCAAGGCGATCATCAACAGTAGCGGGGCGGTATTTGTACGTCATATTTGGAATAATCTTCATGCGGGAATAGGCTGACTCACATGAACAATTGGAGCCAAATTATGCAGTCAAGCAGGTAGCACATACCGGTCGGTGCTCACGCTTGTGTGCTTCTCGTCTGTGAGCAAGTTGCCTGTCTTGAGTAAAGTAAAGTCTGACAGATGCTTTCCAATCTGGTGTTTATAGCGCACATGCCTCCTGCTCTGATGTGAGGATTTGCAAGTTCCCAAAATCCTCGGGCTGCAGCTTTGTGGACAGATGTTGCATTTTTTTTATTTGAAGGCAAAATTGACCACAATTTTGTCCATCCCAAGCAGCTCCAAATTAAGCTCAATCAACATGTTGGTTAGGTTGGATAAAATATTTCATGTCTCGCAGCCGCTGATTGTCATTTAGTTGGTTGTTTTCTGCTGTCCAGACAACTGTGATTTCACCTCCTTTAACTTTCACTTTCTAGAGGGAAGTCAGCGTCTGAGTTTTTTTTACAAGTGGTGTGAAAGTGCCGCTCCGCATTTCCCTTTGTTAAAATAGAGATGGTAGATTAGCAGATCAGACAAACACACTTTGAATAGGACATTGTGAAAAAACAAACAGTCCTCCTCCAACTCCATATGAAACTGATAAGTCTGATTCACTCCTCTGTCTCCCCTCCAGAGAAGAAAGACACGGTCCTCCGGCAGGTGCGTCTCGACCCGTGCGACCTGCAACCCATCTTCGATGACATGCTGCACATCCTCAACCCGGATGAGCTGCACGTCATCGATGAGATCCCGACCGCCGAGGACAGGCTGGACCGTTTGTTTGAGATTGCGGGAGTGAAGAGCCAGGAGGCCAGCCAGACGTTGCTGGACTCGGTCTACAGCCACCTCCCTGACCTGCTGTAGTGGAGGAGGGAGGAGAAGGCCAACGTGGCTCCGGGGTATAAAGGAATTTCCCACTGGGAGGGAAGATGATTGAGAACACCATGCCATGATGTGTGTTGTAGAGTGGGACCCCTTGATACCTTTCCTGATATTACTCCTTACCTTCCAGTTTTCTTCTGTTGTCCTGGGTTACTACCAGAACATCCCCCATCCTCTGCCGTGACACAAGGCTAGCGCTCATCGTAACCGAGGCCTTCCGAGTGTTGTAACCGCAGCTGCTTTTCCACTCTTAGTTTGCGTTAAACCGTTTTTTTTAAGGCGGTATTCTCAAAGCAGCGAGTTGAAACAACCAGGCTTAAGTGCCTCCAAACACAACATGAAAAGCTAATCTGAACAAAAACTGACACGAGGTTAAAAAGCACTTTCTTTATCTTCACTGGTGAATGCCTTCACCTTTAAAGGATGCGACTTTGCTGGTTGCACAGTCCAGCATCCCTTTTCGCATGGCAATATGTAGAAGGGCGCACATACAGTAGGTAATAAGCTTTAAATCCAAGGGACACTGGTATTATTCGAAGGGATTTAACCGGCTTCATTACTTTAATTAAACTTCATAAACCAGTATATTCCCCCGTTCTCCACAATCTGTGGTGTCTGGGGTTAGCGTTTGACCTTACTAACCCTCTTTTGGACCGGTAAGGGGGGGGAAGTGTTATAAAAGAAAGTTGTTCTGCTGCTCTGGAACAAAAGCCATATACAAAAATACTGGATTAAAACGCTATGCCTGATATAACAGTCCAGCGGTAATGTAACCTTTTCTGATATTATGACATGTGGTCTTGCTTTTGATGGACAGAGGCATTAAACTAACAATGAGGCACACCTTGAAGAGTGCGCCCCCTATTGTCTGACTATAGGATAATTCATATTCAGCTCTCTGCTCGCTCGCTCCGTTAGCGATAGCATCAACTAATGCAGCATTAATAAGGTGTTCATGATGCATTTGGAGTTTGATGTCGGCGTTGTTGGACGTCTGTTTCAGATTTCATGCAGTGGTTATTGCTACATGCTCTGACGATGCACTAAATCTGCTTTCTGTTGGAATGGACATTTTCTGTGTCCTTCATTCCCCCCCCCCTCCCCCCCCCCCTCCTTCTGAACAACTGTCTGTCCAACTTTTGATTTTGTTAGTTTGATTTCCTTTGTAGCATCTCTTAGTTTTCTCTTGTTTCCTTGGGCATTGACATGAATTCCTCTCCTGCCTGCCAGTGGCAGTGATGGGATGACCTGGCTGGAATGTAAGATAGTCACACTCTACTTGAACTTGTCCACTTGTGTTACTTGATTCAAATAAGCAAGACATATTGTATTCTTTCAGATCCTACCAGCGTCAAAGTTCGTAGGATAATATAGAAATAAAACTGAAACACACCAAAAACGCATCGACGATATACTGCGAGTGGTGCTAGATGTTAAACTCTGACATGTTGGCCTGATAATGGCTATTTAAAATATTCCAGACTGAGTGAAGATGTGGTGCCGCCGTGGCCTGTGGGATGTTGACAGTGAAAGTGGCGCGTGAGCCCGCTCGCCGCAGAGACACAAATAGCATCTCATGATAAGCCTGAAATGATGGCGGTCGGATGAGAACGACTCGAGTGGATGATGCCATCGAATTTCACATGTAACCTGTGTGTTTACTACCATGTAACCTCTTAAAAACAACCAATTAAAGCTGAAAAGATTTGTCACACGTTGTCATTTATTGGGGCTTTGTAAACATAGATCATTGACAACGGCATAACGTTTGCAGTAAATGTGCATATGCGCTGAATATGCATGTAAATTGGAGTATTTGTTCGCTAAGCTAATCTCTCAGGACACATCCTACATTGCTTTCATTGGTTCATTGATATATGCTACAGAGAAGATGACCAATATTTGGTCATTTTAAAATCATCTTTCCATGCTAGACTTTAAAATGATTATAATATTACATGCCGTTAAATCTTTATCGCATAGTTTTCATTCACTTCCTCCACGAGTCCAAACATCAGTCCAAGTATCACTCATGTTACATGCAGCTTAAGAACCCTTTTCAAATCCACGTTCATTGTTTCATGCTCTCACACACACACACACGGAAATATGCACAGACTGCAGAACGTGTTTTTCTTTTGCACACAGTCAGTGAGAGCCAGGGTCCCACAACGAAGCCCTCGGCTGAAGGACCACGGTCTTCCTGACTCAAGACAGATGAGGAAAATGAATAGATCAGTCCGATTTGCCTTTTTCAACTCTCCTTACTGAGCTGGAAAAGGGTGAAAAGAGAAAATTGTAAATACGACAAAAATGTTGTTTTTTGTTGCATCTCCATTACGTATATCGTTACACGCAACATATGGAGCAAGTTCCAAATATTCCCTTCAGATGACATCATCCACATGCTTGCAGCAACCTGTAAAGCAATGATTACTAAGCAGCAAAGATACAAGAACATGTATCTGAGCACATTGAGTGGAATTTAGGGACAATTTTGCAGTAGAACATTTAATATTAATGAGAGATTTAGTTCCTGCCTGTGGTGCATTAGAGTACTTTGGGCATTATCTATATTACAGTAATAACTTGACATACGAGTATAATTCGTTCCAGGACCAGGCTTGTAACTCAAACGAGCGCTTGGCCATCTAGCGCCAGCGTCTGGAAGTTGCTCGTGTCTCATATTTATGCTCGTATCTCAAAGCATAAATATTGCTCGCAGGTCTGCTCGTGTCTCGGAACACTCGTATGTCGAGGTATTACTGTATATCTTTAGTATATTGTCTCCTGTGCCAAATAATCATCATGATCACACACACAAGCAGGAACCAAGAGTGTGTCCTTACGAACTGTCTCACTCCTTTGTTTAAGCAACCACAGTGGGAAAGCCTTTTGAGGTTCCAGTTACAGCGATGGCGGTGGACGACCGCTTCTTAAGTGTTGGATTTGCCTGCTTGTGTGGGTTTCGTCTAAGACTCTAAGGGGTGTGTGAGTCCATCACGACAAGGCAAGGGCCCTGCTGAAGGTTGGAGTTACAAAGACGCCTTTGAACGCACCCATTCACAAAGGTCAGGCTATTTAACAGAGCAGAATGGAGGGTGTGCAAGGTAATGTAATGTGCCCTCGAGAAGCCATGTTGCAGGCGCAAAGGTTGCCAAGGGCAACTGAAAAGAGATTCCTGTATGTAGAACACTGCATGTGTCCCTCGTCTCCCATGTGGACCTGAATGCATTTGTTTTTATCTTTTAGTTCTGTGTTTCTCCTCCCTCACTCGTGTTTTGTGATTTCAGCATGGGCACAGCGGTGACGGCGCTGACTGGGTCCTAACCAAACACAACTGTTCCTCAGTCCTTGTCATCAGGCCCACGCTGCATAGTTCCTATAACTTCCTGCCTGCTCTTTGCCGGATTAGACTATTAGTCTCGCTCCTCTATTGTGCTCCAGTATCTAGTGTTTTTTCTTTGTTTTCTGTGCTCAGTCTCCGTTTTCAGCTGCGACAGCTCCCTCGCAGTTCTTGCAGTATTCTGGTTGTTTATCATTCATTTTTAGTTTAGTTAGGCTGTGATTTTTCATTCATTTAGCTTCAGATGCCTCCCTCATAGTTCTAGTTATTTGTGTTTTGGTTTTGTGATTCCCTTCATTGAGAAATTGTTACTCTTATTTTATGTTTATTAAACTGTTGAAACTGTTCCCTGCGTCTCCACATTTCGGGATCCACACTCAACATCTGGCATTGACAGAATTTACATTTTTTTTTCTTTCTTGTATCTAATGTTGGCAGGTAGTGAGCTGTAAAACTAAGTAAACTATTGTTTTCAATTGTGCTAATTTTATTCTCGTGCTTCAGACTGATAGCAACTTTGCTACTCCGCCTTAATTCTACCATCTGACATTTTGTTTAGGTAGCAGATATATATTACAATAATGACAATATATTACAATAAATAAATATTTTATGCTGTGGGTTATTGGACTGAAATTAACTTAACGTTCCTGAATGAATCCAGGCATGAGATGCAATTAAAATATCTCTACTAGTGCAATGTCAGCTTGTTCACAATGCACACCTCTGATGCAGACTGAACAAGCTGTACATTCTAAGGAATGACTCAAGAGTGACTGGAACTTTTAACTGTTTAGTAACCACACATATGACATAACAATTACATGATGTCAAGGTGTCGGTCTGTTAAAATAACTCAAAACATTATGAATGGATCGTGATGATATTTCCAGGAAATGTTGGGAATATTACCAGGAACAGTTAAATAGATCTTGCAGACAGAAAATGTCAACGTGCAGACGCAGTGTGATTATCATCAACACTGGATCTTCCACTTCTGCCGGCGCTGACTGACTTCTGACAGACTCATGAACACTTAATCATTCTGTCCCGGACTCCTGAACATTTCATAACTGACAACTTGCACTGTTCCATTTGCACTGCGTGATTACGCTAGTTTACTGCTGCTAATATACATCTGTGTATCCACTCCTGCTGCTGCTGTTTTGTCATGTGTCTGTACTTGTATGTGTGCTGAATTAGTCATTACTGTAACATGTAGCACGACTTCACCGAGAAACGTTCCTAGTCAGTGAACCCTCACTGACAATGGCAATAAATTACTTCTGATTCTGATTCTGATTCTGCCAGTGTTGTGTTCTATATGTTTATAAACTCACCATTAACTGAATAACTGTGCTCTACTATTTGTGCAAAAGGATCAAACTGCTGCAGTGGCACCAGCACACCCAGAACTAGACTTATGGTTGACATAGTTTGGATTTCTGAAAACCTGTTTTTCATTCATTATCTTAATCAAAGAGCTGTGCAACCTGCTGAGAAGGTACTCTCCCCAACTGATCATATTTATTTATTTATTTTTTCCGCATGTATGCCAAATGCCACTGTGCGTGACAGCATCTGGGCAGCGCTGCAGTTCATTACTGAGTTTTACCCAAACACAATAGGTGTGAATGGGCTGCCTGTCCTGTCTGAGGGCATTTACACATTTTTGTTTTTTTGCAAATCTGTGAATTTATCTGTTTTTAAATCTCTGTTCTAGGTTTGGTCATCATTCTGTTTGCATTCTTCTACTTCTCTTGCTGCTTTCACCACATCTAGGGCTCATTCTGAAGCTCAACAAATGGCAATCGCATTATCTCAGCTGAAAACATAACAGCTCCTTTAAACTCCATCTGTCTGCGAAAGCAGACAAGTCAGAATCAAACTCCGGCAGCGAAACGTCAAACGTTTCATCGACCACAAGTTTGACGATGAAGCAGAAACTTAGTGGAAAAGTGAATCTTTGTCAGCTGGAAAGAGGTTCGGCAATAAAATCGCCTGATGATGACGACAATGATTATAAGAATGAAACACGGAATAAATAATTTATAGCCTGTTTATGCATATTTCTGCTTTTCTTTCACGCTTGAGGAACACAAAGAAAGAATAAGGAACAAGGAAGGTGAGGGATTAATTGAACCTGTTGAGCCGCTGCCAGCAGTGTTCTTGTGTTCTTATTGTATTACAGGAAGTGTCTTGAACAGCATGTTTCCCATAGTTCCCCATACGGACTGACAGCCGAGTCTCTGTGCAGGCTTCTGTTATGGTTCCTGAAAACAGGGGGGCTCTGATTGCAACAGCAAAGAGATGAGAGAAGAGTTATGGTAAGAACATTTGATTTGTTTTTTTGAATATGTTTGATGGTGTTGTACAAGAATGGACTCAAGTGAGAAAGCTGATTGTTCAAGGTAAGGCGTTTATGTTTCACTGACAGTTTTATTTGACATTGGCCCATGATACTCATTAATCACATAATTTATGATCGAATTAAAGAAGGAAAGTATTTAGGGATTGTCAGGATATACTTTACATATTTCTGAAAAAATATTGCTATAGTTGTTGCCTGCCAGCCTAAAATTCCTGGGATTATTCTAAGCAGAGTTTAAATGTTCTGCCCTGTGTCTGCGCGGGTTCCCTCCGGGGTCTCCAGGTTCCTCCAAATACCAAAAACCCTGTAGTGCAGACAAACCGACTCGAACTGTAAGTGATCGCAGTTTAACATGAAAATCAGAACGGCTGATTATATTTCTGTGTGACTCTACAAGTGAACTGACGACTTGAAAATGAATATGATTGTGTTTTATAAATTTTATATATCATTACTTTAAATGTTTTCATTTTTTTAGTTCAAGGAATCATGTATGTATTAAGGCATGCATTACCTCCTGCCTGAATTCATTAAACATTAACAAATATTAGATTATTAATATTTAGGAACATTATTTTATGAACATTATATATACATATACAACTGCTGTTTTGTTTGATGAATGTATGACCAGAATTGGCTTCCAGATTTGGTCCTTGTCAGTCTGCACCTTAAAATTAGATGTTAAATTACTCCAAAGATGACTAATTATCTGCTCAAAATACAGTCAGAACAAGAACAAACACATTTTTCACACTGCTGGGAACCATGACTGTAATGTCGCCGCAGACATTCTTTCTATTAGTCACGTTTTGAAGCTATTTTAAACATTCAAGTTTAAATTCAAGACATTAATATTTCACACATAATCCCTAATCTGCTCACAAACACATTTAAACACATCTTCAAATCACTAAACATTAGCTCCTGTTCTGACAAAGCACCCAGAAGCAGAGGGGAGCAGATTAATTCTCCATACAGTCAGACATATCGTGTTAAAAATGCGCTAATGAAGGCTCGGCACCGAAACAAGTCAACCTTTTTCTATTCTGATGTGAGCAAAAGCAATAAAGTAAAATGCGAGTAGTTTGTCTTCTGTCTTAAACATTTCAGATGAAATTGATGTTGTTGCTTTACATAGAATTTAGAATTTTTACAATTGATTGAAAAGTCCTCTGTTAAAGCAGAACCTCATTTCTTTCCATAAATTACACATCTTGTCTTCTTGTTGTGTTCAATCACACAATTATTGTACATACAGTCATTAACAAATGTAAGTCTTTTTTGTGCATTGTAACAACAGTCTTTATGAAGAAGAAGAATTCCAAGGCTCTCATATATGGTCTTCTTATAATTGTATTATATTGGCGGAAACCATTTCCTTTGGGACCAATACAGTTTCTTTGACTGATTGATTTTATTTGATACGCTCTCGCTGAATTGTAATCCAGAGGTTAACCCAAGAGACATTAAATTATTATTACATTGAGATTAGCTATACTCACATATAGATATTGAATAATTATGAATCAGGTGGATAGTTTATTTTAAATGAATGAACAATTAAATAAGCATGATGACTGATGCATCAATATGAATATTACACATAAATGTCTATTTATGACACCATGAATTTTTATAGTATAGTTAAACGTTAAATGAATCTTCTGTGGAAGATCATCTGTCGTTAAAGTTACCTTGAAGAGGATGTTGAGGCCAAAATAAAAGTCTGGTTTAGTTGTAAAGGCGACGTTTGTGTGCACATCTACGTCTTTGTCTCGTGTTGTGTTGTAAGTTGTCGAACAAGAAACCTGAGGCGAACATAAATCAGGCACGGTTGAGAAATTCATGCAGGAAGTGGGCTTCACTGACTGGCAGACAAAATTCCCACAAAAGAAACTGGCAAGTGACTAGTTGGGGAAAAAAAGGCATCTGGCTAAAGCCAAAGCTACTAAGGAAAAGAGCAAACTGGTGCTCCAGGTACGAACTCGGTGGAAGACAGGAATTGCTAGAAACAAAGAAGAAACTCAAGAATGCCGACGACTGACAGAAGGAAAGTGCGTGAGCTTCATACAATCACAAACAGGTGAAACCAACTCCAGGACAGGAGGTGACGGCTGAAACATGATCGACAGGGAAATAAATCACAAGATAAAACAGGAGCTGGCTGTAAATCCATTTAAACCTCAAGATACGTAGAAATAAATCCTGTTTTCCTTTTTTATCATTCAATGAGAACCGAGTCGTTCAAGAACCGGGGTTCTACTGTAGGTCAAAGTGTAATATTTATAGTTTTAAAACTATGCAAATTATTGAAATTCATACAATTCTCAAACCCCTGTGCTGGTTTGTCCGTTTAAATTTTTATAACTTAAAAAATCATGATTTTCTTTGTTTCTTATGTTATTTTTGACACCGCAGTTCTTCATTCCTGTGTCTTCTATAACAATGCAAACAAACAGACTGTGGATCAACGCTGCAAGTAACTTTGTTTCCCCCCTCTTCTCAGGAATGGCAATATCTAACTATGGCCTGGGCATCCTTGCTCTTCTTGTGACGTTTACTATTTTGGAATTAGAGACCTTCACAGAATTTCTGACTCCAGCATCATCGGTACTCAGCAGAAAACATTTAATGTCAAATGGCTGTGATTGCAATGATCTGAACCTGATTTTTCTTTCCTAGGTATACCATGAAGAAGAACATTTTGTCTCTCACTTCAGAAAAAAAAGGAATGGTCAGTACTTGAATTGTACTTACATGCCAAAGTAGTGCACGTGTAAAAAATTACGAATGACAACCACCACACTGGGTTATGCTGTAACGCTGATCCACACACACTGACGAGCATCACGCTCTCACCTGTACACCAGGATTACAGACTCCTGGCCAACACATTTGGACCTTGGTCTGGAGGTACCTATTTCCCCCCCCCCATCCATTCCCATCCAAAAACAAACATGCATCATTGTTCGGCCATGGTGCAGTGAAATCCCAGTTGCCATATCCACCGTCTACACTGATAAACCATCTCATACCAACACACTATCCCACCAGGCCACACACAATTCTTTTTAAAAATGCTAAGAAAATATAAGTGAAAAAAAAGTATCTGAATCTAATAGCCATAGGAAGTAATGGTCATAGATCGTCTGTTAATGGTGACTGGTTGATCTGTTAATGGTCATAGATCGTTTGTTAAGCCATTAAGTATTACTGATATTAATTAGTTGAAATTTATGAGCATTCTCATTGTTATTGTTCTCATTCTTATTATTTATAATACAATATATATATCATATATGGCTGACTATCTTTAATGTTTTTTTTTAACGACTATGGTTTGTTATTGCATCAGTCAAACATGCATCCTTTTTATTTTGCGTATGCTTAATCTTTGTAGTTCCTAACAGCCAATGGGATTACCTAGTTGAGATTGCAGTGGATGCATCTGATGGCGAAACCTTGGAAGGGATAAGGTCGTTCTTGGATACTAATCCTTTTCCCATACAACTTGGTGACAACACTGACATCTCTGACATTGACATCACAACAGGTGAATAGAAATCTGTACGTTCTTGCACAACGTGATACCAAAATCGTCACAGAGGCTTGACAACATGCACAACACTAATCTTCTCTTCTGGCAGTATGCTCATCGAATGCTCCTGGCCCCCTCCAGTGCAGATGTGAGGACCAGTTTGCATGGCCTGTCAGCAGCTGTGTCACATATGGAGCATGCGATTCCATATCCAGTGGAATCTGTCAATGCATTAATGGCATTCCAGCTGATGGCAAATTCTGCCGGTCAATTTCAGGTAGGAAAATATAACAACTAACTGCAGAGCGCAAATTTAGTGACAAATCTGGTGTTTTTCTAGCAGTTGATGGAGAGGAGAGCACAGCAAAAAAAAAAAATGAGATAGACTATTGGTGTTGCCATGATTAGATGTTCAAAAAACATGGTGTAAAATCGATGTACCCGGTAATCCTGCCAGAATTTCATATTATAATGAAAGGATTTTGTCCACTTTCAACGCATATGTAATAAATTATGTTTTATTTCTGACAGAGCTGCTGATACAGATCGAATACACAGTGGATGTTGAGTTGAACGTGACGGATGCCCAGACAGTGGACTTTCTTCTTCATCTCCTGGACCAAGAGAATTTAAACCTGACCTCAGGTCCCAATGTGAACATCACAGATATTGACATCACCACAGGTACAAATTTAAGCTTCTTCAGATCTGGAAAATATAGCAATATTTTTGGAAAAATAAATGAACCAATAACAGTTCAGTGTTTATGCTGTAATTTATCACACATTAACTTCAGGAGGAAGCAGAAGAAAGTATTAAAATGAGTAAGCAGGGAAGCTCTATGTGCTTGAATCATTTACCGGCATTTCTTGAACAACTCTTGTGTAATCCATTCTGCATTCCATCTGTCCAAATAACAACGACCCGCCTTTGCAAAACACCTAAAATGAGGCAATTTAATTAATTTTTAAACCTCAGATCTCCTTTGCATGATGAAAACCTGGTCATTGATAACAGACCTGGAGAATATGGTAAGACCCTGGAAGAAGGAAGGAGGGAGCGACCTGAAGCTCTCACTGATGAGGGGTTTTGCACTTGATATATTATTTAAAAAAATAATTCAATCTGCTGCATGACTTTACCCAGAATGGTTTCCTCTCCCTCTCCTTGTTTCCTTTATTTGTCCTTATATAAAAAATTTTTTTTTGTTCTTCTATAGTGTGTTACCCAAATGGTACCAACTTCCAGTGCAGATGCGAGGATCAGTATGCTTGGCCAAATGACAGCTGTATTACATACGAAGCCTGTGATGAGATCATTAATGGAACATGTGGATGCATCAGCAGCATCCCAGCCAACAGACAATACTGCCAGCTCAGGCCAGGTGACAAGAAAAGATGCTAAGAAAAGCAAAATGCTTCAGTGTGTGATCCAGCAGACTTCTACATGTCTCTCCTTTGAATTCTGCTCCCTCAGATCCTCCTGATGTTTTTGAATACATCATTTTTGTTGAGCTGAACGTCTCGGACGCTACAGTGATAAATCAACTGAGGGCCTTTCTGAGCAGCACTTTTCCCCCTATCAGCATCAACGAAGATGTACAAATATTTGATGCCGTCATAATAACAGGTAGGATTCCTAAATATGCAAACTGGAAAGAACTCATGTCACAACAAAACAAAACAAAAACAACCATTTTCTCAGCATACAACTTTATTTCATATGTTTTCATCTACAGTGTGCTATCCAAGCAGCACTGGTTTCCAGTGCAGATGTGAGGATCAGTATCGTTGGTCATGTGACCAGTGCCTGATGTCCGGGCCCTGTGACGTCATCACTGACGACACATGCGGATGCATTAATGCCTTCCTTCCTGGTGGGGAATACTGCCGGTCCATTCATGAATCCAGTGAGTTGGGTTGAATGCTTGTCGATGAAAATATTCAGATAATAATACAGCAACAATCTCTACATGTTAGAACAAAATTATGCTATTTTTCAGCAGTTCCTGTGCTTTTGTCTCTTCATTCATACAGGCTTTCTACCTTGTCCGTTCACAACAAACCTTCCCTCAACAACAAGTGAGTCAACAACAAGTGAGATATACTTTTGCCTCGTCCTTTTTTCCAGTTCTTGGTATGGTAGGCTACACACAAAAAAAAAGAAAGAAAAACAACTATGAATGAAATCTCTTCATCTTTTGAGCCTGATGTTTGTCCTCTTACTTCCAAAGGCAGATCATTTAAATGCTGAAATGTCTAATAACTGTGAGATTGCAGCTGGAACTGAAGCCGTCTCATTACACCTCCAGTATACTGGGAGCTTTCAGCATGCATTGAATTAATCAACTCAAAAATAAACCTTAGCTACGTGATTAATTATAATAATAATTATTGTGTAACTGAGATAAATAGTAAATAAGAGTGGATCAGTCCAAATTTCGTTTTTTTTTTTATTTAAACAAGAAATCGGAAAACATTAAAGAATGTCTCTTTACTGTTAATTGCAGATTCAACAACCAACACTACAACACAACTGAACACAACAACACCCACAATTTTACCAACAACTACCGTTACCAGTAAGTTTGTAAATATATAAATTATATAAGCAATAATAATAATAATAATAATAATTTTGTCACCAGATTCAACACCTGTTGCAACAACATTTCTAAATGCGACAACAGCTGCCACACCAACAGCTACAACACCAACCACTGATGTGACAAGTATGTGCTTTAGAATATTTTCCAGACGGCTATAACACCATCAGTTGCTGTGACAAGTTAGTGTTTAAGAAAAATTATTGTGCAACTGACATGTCAAAAATATTCTGCTCCCTCAGATCCTCCTGGTGTTTTTGAATACATCATTTTTGTTGAGCTGAACGTCTCGGACGTTACAGTGATAAATCAACTGAGGGCCTTTCTGAGCAGCACTTTTCCCCCCATCAGCATCAACGAAGATGTACAAATATTTGATGCCGTCATAATAACAGGTAGGATTCCTAACTATGCAAACTGGAAAGCACTCATGTCACAACAAAACAAAACAAAAACCACCGTTTTCTCAGCATACAACTTTATTTCATATGTTTTCATCTACAGTGTGCTATCCAAGCAGCACTGGTTTCCAGTGCAGATGTGAGGATCAGTATCGTTGGTCATGTGACCAGTGCCTGATGTTCGGGCCCTGTGACGTCATCACTGACGACACATGCGGATGCATTAATGCCTTCCTTCCTGGTGGGGAATACTGCCGGTCCATTCATGAATCCAGTGAGTTGGGTTGAATGCTTGTCGATGAAAATATTCAGATAATAATACAGCAACAATCTCTACATGTTAGAACAAAATTATGCTATTTTTCAGCAGTTCCTGTGCTTTTGTCTCTTCATTCATACAGGCTTTCTACCTTGTCCGTTCACAACAAACCTTCCCTCAACAACAAGTGAGTCAACAACAAGTGAGATATACTTTTGCCTCGTCCTTTTTTCCAGTTCTTGGTATGGTAGGCTACACACAAAAAAAAAGAAAGAAAAACAACTATGAATGAAATCTCTTCATCTTTTGAGCCTGATGTTTGTCCTCTTACTTCCAAAGGCAGATCATTTAAATGCTGAAATGTCTAATAACTGTGAGATTGCAGCTGGAACTGAAGCCGTCTCATTACACCTCCAGTATACTGGGAGCTTTCAGCATGCATTGAATTAATCAACTCAAAAATAAACCTTAGCTACGTGATTAATTATAATAATAATTATTGTGTAACTGAGATAAATAGTAAATAAGAGTGGATCAGTCTAAATTTCGTTTTTTTTTTTATTTAAACAAGAAATCGGAAAACATTAAAGAATGTCTCTTTACTGTTAATTGCAGATTCAACAACCAACACTACAACACAACTGAACACAACAACACCCACAATTTTACCAACAACTACCGTTACCAGTAAGTTTGTAAATATATAAATTATATAAGCAATAATAATAATAATAATAATAATTTTGTCACCAGATTCAACACCTGTTGCAACAACATTTCTAAATGCGACAACAGCTGCCACACCAACAGCTACAACACCAACCACTGATGTGACAAGTATGTGCTTTAGAATATTTTCCAGACGGCTATAACACCATCAGTTGCTGTGACAAGTTAGTGTTTAAGAAAAATTATTGCGCAACTGACATGTCAAAAATATTCTGCTCCCTCAGATCCTCCTGGTGTTTTTGAATACATCATTTTTGTTGAGCTGAACGTCTCGGACGTTACAGTGATAAATCAACTGAGGGCCTTTCTGAGCAGCACTTTTCCCCCCATCGGCATCAACGAAGATGTACAAATATTTGATGCCGTCATAATAACAGGTAGGATTCCTAACTATGCAAACTGGAAAGCACTCATGTCACAACAAAACAAAACAAAAACCACCGTTTTCTTAGCATACAACTTTATTTCATATGTTTTCATCTACAGTGTGCTATCCAAGCAGCACTGGTTTCCAGTGCAGATGTGAGGATCAGTATCGTTGGTCATGTGACCAGTGCCTGATGTTCGGGCCCTGTGACGTCATCACTGACGACACATGCGGATGCATTAATGCCTTCCTTCCTGGTGGGGAATACTGCCGGTCCATTCATGAATCCAGTGAGTTGGGTTGAATGCTTGTCGATGAAAATATTCAGATAATAATACAGCAACAATCTCTACATGTTAGAACAAAATTATGCTATTTTTCAGCAGTTCCTGTGCTTTTGTCTCTTCATTCATACAGGCTTTCTACCTTGTCCGTTCACAACAAACCTTCCCTCAACAACAAGTGAGTCAACAACAAGTGAGATATACTTTTGCCTCGTCCTTTTTTCCAGTTCTTGGTATGGTAGGCTACACACAAAAAAAAAGAAAGAAAAACAACTATGAATGAAATCTCTTCATCTTTTGAGCCTGATGTTTGTCCTCTTACTTCCAAAGGCAGATCATTTAAATGCTGAAATGTCTAATAACTGTGAGATTGCAGCTGGAACTGAAGCCGTCTCATTACACCTCCAGTATACTGGGAGCTTTCAGCATGCATTGAATTAATCAACTCAAAAATAAACCTTAGCTACGTGATTAATTATAATAATAATTATTGTGTAACTGAGATAAATAGTAAATAAGAGTGGATCAGTCTAAATTTCGTTTTTTTTTTTATTTAAACAAGAAATCGGAAAACATTAAAGAATGTCTCTTTACTGTTAATTGCAGATTCAACAACCAACACTACAACACAACTGAACACAACAACACCCACAATTTTACCAACAACTACCGTTACCAGTAAGTTTGTAAATATATAAATTATATAAGCAATAATAATAATAATAATAATAATTTTGTCACCAGATTCAACACCTGTTGCAACAACATTTCTAAATGCGACAACAGCTGCCACACCAACAGCTACAACACCAACCACTGATGTGACAAGTATGTGCTTTAGAATATTTTCCAGACGGCTATAACACCATCAGTTGCTGTGACAAGTTAGTGTTTAAGAAAAATTATTGCGCAACTGACATGTCAAAAATATTCTGCTCCCTCAGATCCTCCTGGTGTTTTTGAATACATCATTTTTGTTGAGCTGAACGTCTCGGACGTTACAGTGATAAATCAACTGAGGGCCTTTCTGAGCAGCACTTTTCCCCCCATCGGCATCAACGAAGATGTACAAATATTTGATGCCGTCATAATAACAGGTAGGATTCCTAACTATGCAAACTGGAAAGCACTCATGTCACAACAAAACAAAACAAAAACCACCGTTTTCTTAGCATACAACTTTATTTCATATGTTTTCATCTACAGTGTGCTATCCAAGCAGCACTGGTTTCCAGTGCAGATGTGAGGATCAGTATCGTTGGTCATGTGACCAGTGCCTGATGTTCGGGCCCTGTGACGTCATCACTGACGACACATGCGGATGCATTAATGCCTTCCTTCCTGGTGGGGAATACTGCCGGTCCATTCATGAATCCAGTGAGTTGGGTTGAATGCTTGTCGATGAAAATATTCAGATAATAATACAGCAACAATCTCTACATGTTAGAACAAAATTATGCTATTTTTCAGCAGTTCCTGTGCTTTTGTCTCTTCATTCATACAGGCTTTCTACCTTGTCCGTTCACAACAAACCTTCCCTCAACAACAAGTGAGTCAACAACAAGTGAGATATACTTTTGCCTCGTCCTTTTTTCCAGTTCTTGGTATGGTAGGCTACACACAAAAAAAAAGAAAGAAAAACAACTATGAATGAAATCTCTTCATCTTTTGAGCCTGATGTTTGTCCTCTTACTTCCAAAGGCAGATCATTTAAATGCTGAAATGTCTAATAACTGTGAGATTGCAGCTGGAACTGAAGCCGTCTCATTACACCTCCAGTATACTGGGAGCTTTCAGCATGCATTGAATTAATCAACTCAAAAATAAACCTTAGCTACGTGATTAATTATAATAATAATTATTGTGTAACTGAGATAAATAGTAAATAAGAGTGGATCAGTCTAAATTTCGTTTTTTTTTTTATTTAAACAAGAAATCGGAAAACATTAAAGAATGTCTCTTTACTGTTAATTGCAGATTCAACAACCAACACTACAACACAACTGAACACAACAACACCCACAATTTTACCAACAACTACCGTTACCAGTAAGTTTGTAAATATATAAATTATATAAGCAATAATAATAATAATAATAATAATTTTGTCACCAGATTCAACACCTGTTGCAACAACATTTCTAAATGCGACAACAGCTGCCACACCAACAGCTACAACACCAACCACTGATGTGACAAGTATGTGCTTTAGAATATTTTCCAGACGGCTATAACACCATCAGTTGCTGTGACAAGTTAGTGTTTAAGAAAAATTATTGTGCAACTGACATGTCAAAAATATTCTGCTCCCTCAGATCCTCCTGGTGTTTTTGAATACATCATTTTTGTTGAGCTGAACGTCTCGGACGTTACAGTGATAAATCAACTGAGGGCCTTTCTGAGCAGCACTTTTCCCCCCATCAGCATCAACGAAGATGTACAAATATTTGATGCCGTCATAATAACAGGTAGGATTCCTAACTATGCAAACTGGAAAGCACTCATGTCACAACAAAACAAAACAAAAACCACCGTTTTCTCAGCATACAACTTTATTTCATATGTTTTCATCTACAGTGTGCTATCCAAGCAGCACTGGTTTCCAGTGCAGATGTGAGGATCAGTATCGTTGGTCATGTGACCAGTGCCTGATGTTCGGGCCCTGTGACGTCATCACTGACGACACATGCGGATGCATTAATGCCTTCCTTCCTGGTGGGGAATACTGCCGGTCCATTCATGAATCCAGTGAGTTGGGTTGAATGCTTGTCGATGAAAATATTCAGATAATAATACAGCAACAATCTCTACATGTTAGAACAAAATTATGCTATTTTTCAGCAGTTCCTGTGCTTTTGTCTCTTCATTCATACAGGCTTTCTACCTTGTCCGTTCACAACAAACCTTCCCTCAACAACAAGTGAGTCAACAACAAGTGAGATATACTTTTGCCTCATCCTTTTTTCCAGTTCTTGGTATGGTAGGCTACACACAAAAAAAAAGAAAGAAAAACAACTATGAATGAAATCTCTTCATCTTTTGAGCCTGATGTTTGTCCTCTTACTTCCAAAGGCAGATCATTTAAATGCTGAAATGTCTAATAACTGTGAGATTGCAGGTGGAACTGAAGCCGTCTCATTACACCTCCAGTATACTGGGAGCTTTCAGCATGCATTGAATTAATCAACTCAAAAATAAACCTTAGCTACGTGATTAATTATAATAATAATTATTGTGTAACTGAGATAAATAGTAAATAAGAGTGGATCAGTCCAAATTTCGTTTTTTTTTTTATTTAAACAAGAAATCGGAAAACATTAAAGAATGTCTCTTTACTGTTAATTGCAGATTCAACAACCAACACTACAACACAACTGAACACAACAACACCCACAATTTTACCAACAACTACCGTTACCAGTAAGTTTGTAAATATATAAATTATATAAGCAATAATAATAATAATAATATTAATTTTGTCACCAGATTCAACACCTGTTGCAACAACATTTCTAAATGCGACAACAGCTGCCACACCAACAGCTACAACACCAACCACTGATGTGACAAGTATGTGCTTTAGAATATTTTCCAGACGGCTATAACACCATCAGTTGCTGTGACAAGTTAGTGTTTAAGAAAAATTATTGTGCAACTGACATGTCAAAAATATTCTGCTCCCTCAGATCCTCCTGGTGTTTTTGAATACATCATTTTTGTTGAGCTGAACGTCTCGGACGTTACAGTGATAAATCAACTGAGGGCCTTTCTGAGCAGCACTTTTCCCCCCATCAGCATCAACGAAGATGTACAAATATTTGATGCCGTCATAATAACAGGTAGGATTCCTAACTATGCAAACTGGAAAGCACTCATGTCACAACAAAACAAAACAAAAACAACCGTTTTCTCAGCATATAACTTTATTTCATATGTTTTCATCTACAGTGTGCTATCCAAGCAGCACTGGTTTCCAGTGCAGGTGTGAGGATCAGTATCGTTGGTCATGTGACCAGTGCCTGATGTTCGGGCCCTGTGACGTCATCACTAACGACACATGCGGATGCATTAATGCCTTCCTTCCTGGTGGGGAATACTGCCGGTCCATTCATGAATCCAGTGAGTTGGGTTGAATGCTTGTCGATGAAAATATTCAGATAATAATACAGCAACAATCTCTACATGTTAGAACAAAATTATGCTATTTTTCAGCAGTTCCTGTGCTTTTGTCTCTTAATTCATACAGGCTTTCTACCTTGTCCGTTCACAACAAACCTTCCCTCAACAACAAGTGAGATATACTTTTGCCTAATTCTTCTTCTTCAACACCAGTTGCTACGACCTTTATGAACATAATGGGTACAACACCATCAGTTGATGTGACAAGTTAGTGTTTAAGAATAATTATTGCACAACTGAGATGCCAAAATTAATACATGAAGATTGGATGAGTCTAAATTTACTTTTTTTCTAATTTTAAAAAGAAACTAGAAACATTAACAAATGTCTCTGAACTGTTTATTGCTGATTCAACAACCAACACTGCAACACAACTGAACACAACAACACCCACAGTTTTACCAACAACTATTGTTACCAGTAAGTTTATGTTTATAAATATAGAAATTATACAAGCAATATGAAATGACTACAGCTGCAATACCAACAGCTGCCACACCAACAAAAGATGTGACAACTATGTGCTTTAGAATATTTTCCAGACGGCTATAACACCATCAGTTAATGTGACAAGTTAGTGTTTAAGAAAAATTACTGCGCAACTGACATGTCAAAAATATTCTGCTCCCTCAGATCCTCCTGATGTTTTTGAATACATCATTTTTGTTGAGCTGAACGTCTCGGACGCTACAGTGATAAATCAACTGAGGGCCTTCCTGAGCAGCATGTTTTTCCCCATCAGCATCAATGAAGATGTACAAATATTTGATGCCGTCATAATAACAGGTAGGATTCCTAAATATGCAAACTGGAAAGAACTCATGTCACAACAAAACAAAACAAAAACAACCGTTTTCTCAGCATAAAACTTTATTTCATATGTTTTCATCTACAGTGTGCTATCCAAGCAGCACTGGTTTCCAGTGCAGATGTGAGGATCAGTATCGTTGGTCATGTGACCAGTGCCTGATGTTCGGGCCCTGTGACGTCATCACTGACGACACATGCGGATGCATTAATGCCTTCCTTCCTGGTGGGGAATACTGCCGGTCCATTCATGAATCCAGTGAGTTGGGTTGAATGCTTGTCGATGAAAATATTCAGATAATAATACAGCAACAATCTCTACATGTTAGAACAAAATTATGCTATTTTTCAGCAGTTCCTGTGCTTTTGTCTCTTAATTCATACAGGCTTTCTACCTTGTCCGTTCACAACAAACCTTCCCTCAACAACAAGTGAGATATACTTTTGCCTAATTCTTCTTCTTCAACACCAGTTGCTACGACCTTTATGAACATAATGGGTACAACACCATCAGTTGCTGTGACAAGTTAGTGTTTAAGAATAATTATTGCACAACTGAGATGCCAAAATTAATACATGAAGATTGGATGAGTCTAAATTTACTTTTTTTCTAATTTTAAAAAGAAACTAGAAACATTAACAAATGTCTCTGAACTGTTTATTGCTGATTCAACAACCAACACTGCAACGCAACTGAACACAACAACACCCACAGTTTTACCAACAACTATTGTTACCAGTAAGTTTATGTTTATAAATATAGAAATTATACAAGCAATATGAAATGACTACAGCTGCAATACCAACAGCTGCCACACCAACAAAAGATGTGACAACTATGTGCTTTAGAATATTTTCCAGACGGCTATAACACCATCAGTTAATGTGACAAGTTAGTGTTTAAGAAAAATTATTGCGCAACTGACATGTCAAAAATATTCTGCTCCCTCAGATCCTCCTGATGTTTTTGAATACATCATTTTTGTTGAGCTGAACGTCTCGGACGCTACAGTGATAAATCAACAGAGGGCCTTCCTGAGCAGCATGTTTTTCCCCATCAGCATCAATGAAGATGTACAAATATTTGATGCCGTCATAATAACAGGTAGGATTCCTAAATATGCAAACTGGAAAGAACTCATGTCACAACAAAACAAAACAAAAACAACCGTTTTCTCAGCATAAAACTTTATTTCATATGTTTTCATCTACAGTGTGCTATCCAAGCAGCACTGGTTTCCAGTGCAGATGTGAGGATCAGTATCGTTGGTCATGTGACCAGTGCCTGATGTTCGGGCCCTGTGACGTCATCACTAACGACACATGCGGATGCATTAATGCCTTCCTTCCTGGTGGGGAATACTGCCGGTCCATTCATGAATCCAGTGAGTTGGGTTGAATGCTTGTCGATGAAAATATTCAGATAATAATACGGCAACAATCTCTACATGTTAGAACAAAATTATGCTATTTTTCAGCAGTTCCTGTGCTTTTGTCTCTTCATTCATACAGGCTTTCTACCTTGTCCGTTCACAACAAACCTTCCCTCAACAACAAGTGAGATATACTTTTCCCTAATTCATCTTCTTCAACACCAGTTGCTACGACCTTAATGAACATAACGGGTACAACACCATCAGTTGCTGTGACAAGTTAGTGTTTATTAATAATTATTGCACAACTGAGATGCCAAAAATAATACATGAAGATTGGATCAGTTTAAATTTATTTTTTCTAATTTTAAAAAGAAACTAGAAACATTAACAAACGTCTCCGAACTGTTTCTTGCTGATTCAACAACCAACACTGCAACACAACTGAACACCCACAGTTTTACCAACAACTATTGTTACCAGTAAGTTTGTAAATATAGAAATTATATAAGCAATATGAAATACCTACAGCTGCAATACCAACAGCTGCAACACCAACAGCTGAAACACCAACAACAATTGTGACAAGTAAATGTTAAAGAATAATTCTTGGATGATAGAAATATGAAAAAAAATAATGAATGAAAATGAATTTGAATGTGATAACTCTTTCATTTAAAGCAGCAACTTAGAAAACATTAAAAATGTTGCCGTTTCATTTTCTGCAATATGTTTTTTTTCTTTCAGACTCTCCTACAGTTACAATATCCACAACTTCATCACTAAACTATTGTATTTAATTTCAGATTCAACACCTGTTGCTCCAACAAGCATGCCGACAGCGACAACACCAACAACTATAACACCAACAGCTGCAACACCAACAGCTGCAACACCAACAACTATAACACCAACAGCTGCAACACCAACAGCTACAACACCAACAGCTGCAACACCAACAGCTGCAACACCAACAACTATAACACCAACAGCTGCAACACCAACAACTATAACACCAACAGCTGCAACACCAACAACTATAACACCTACAGCTGCAACACCAACAACTATAACACCAACAGCTGCAACACCAACAACTATAACACCAACAGCTGCACCTACAGCTGCAACACCAACAACTATAACACCAACAGCTGCACCTACAGCTGCAACACCAACAACTATAACACCAACAACTATAACACCAACAGCTGCACCTACAGCTGCAACACCAACAACTATAACACCAACAGCTGCCACACCAACAACTATAACACCAACAACTACAACACCAACAGCTGCACCTACAGCTGCAACACCAACAACTATAACACCAACAGCTGCAACACCAACAACTATAACACCAACAGCTGCAACACCAACAACTATAACACCAACAGCTGCAACACCAACAACTATAACACCAACAGCTGCAACACCAACAACTATAACACCAACAGCTGCAACACCAACAACTATAACACCAACAGCTGCAACACCAACAACTATAACACCAACAACTATAACACCAACAGCTGCAACACCAACAACTATAACACCTACAGCTGCAACACCAACAACTATAACACCAACAGCTGCAACACCAACAGCTGCAACACCAACAACTATAACACCAACAGCTGCACCTACAGCTGCAACACCAACAACTATAACACCAACAACTATAACACCAACAGCTGCACCTACAGCTGCAACACCAACAACTATAACACCAACAGCTGCACCTACAGCTGCAACACCAACAGCTGCACCTACAGCTGCAACACCAACAACTATAACACCAACAGCTGCAACACCAACAACTATAACCCCAACAGCTGCAACACCGACAACTATAACACCAACAGCTGCACCTACAGCTGCAACACCAACAACTATAACACCAACAACTACAACACCAACAGCTGCACCTACAGCAGCAACACCAACAACTATAACACCAACAGCTGCAACACCAACAGCTGCAACACCAACAGCTGCAACAACAACAACTATAACACCAACAGCTGCAACACCAACAACTATAACACCAACAACTATAACACCAACAGCTGCAACACCAACAGCTATAACACCTACAGCTGCAACACCAACAACTATAACACCAACAGCTGCAACACCAACAGCTGCAACAACAACAACTATAACACCAACAGCTGCACCTACAGCTGCAACACCAACAACTATAACACCAACAACTATAACACCAACAGCTGCAACTACAGCTGCAACACCAACAACTATAACACCAACAGCTGCAACACCAACAACTATAACACCAACAGCTGCACCTACAGCTGCAACACCAACAACTATAACACCAACAACTACAACACCAACAGCTGCACCTACACCTGCAACACCAACAACTATAACACCAACAACTATAACCCCAACAGCTGCAACACCAACAACTATAACACCAACAGCTGCACCTACAGCTGCAACACCAACAACTATAACACCAACAGCTGCACCTACAGCTGCAACACCAACAACTACAACACCAACAGCTGCAACACCAACAACTACAACACCAACAGCTGCACCTACAGCTGCAACACCAACAACTATAACACCTACAGCTGCAACACCAACAACTATAACACCAACAGCTGCACCTACAGCTGCAAAACCAACAACTATAACACCAACAGCTGCAACACCAACAACTATAACACCAACAGCTGCAACACCAACAACTATAACACCAACAGCTGCACCTACAGCTGCAAAACCAACAACTATAACACCAACAGCTGCAACACCAACAACTATAACACCAAGAGCTGCAACACCAACAACTATAACACCAACAGCTGCACCTACAGCTGCAACACCAACAACTATAACACCTACAGCTGCAACACCAACAACTATAACACCAACAGCTGCAACACCAACAACTATAACAACAACAGCTGCAACACCAACAACTATAACACCAACAACTGCACCTACAGCTGCAACACCAACAACTATAACACCAACAGCTGCACCTACAGCTGCAACACCAACAACTATAACACCAACAGCTGCAACACCAACAACTATAACACCAACAGCTGCACCTACAGCTGCAACACCAACAACTATAACACCTACAGCTGCAACACCAACAACTATAACACCAACAGCTGCAACACCAACAGCTGCAACACCAACAACTATAACCCCAACAGCTGCAACACCAACAACTATAACACCAACAGCTGCACCTACAGCTGCAACACCAACAACTATAACACCAACAACTACAACACCAACAGCTGCACCTACAGCTGCAACACCAACAACTATAACACCAACAGCTGCAACACCAACAGCTGCAACACCAACAGCTGCAACACCAACAACTATAACACCAACAGCTGCAACACCAACAACTATAACACCAACAACTATAACACCAACAACTATAACACCAACAGCTGCAACACCAACAGCTATAACACCTACAGCTGCAACACCAACAACTATAACACCAACAGCTGCAACACCAACAGCTGCAACAACAACAACTATAACACCAACAGCTGCACCTACAGCTGCAACACCAACAACTATAACACCAACAGCTGCAACTACAGCTGCAACACCAACAACTATAACACCAACAGCTGCAACACCAACAACTATAACACCAACAGCTGCACCTACAGCTGCAACACCAACAACTATAACACCAACAACTACAACACCAACAGCTGCACCTACACCTGCAACACCAACAACTATAACACCAACAACTATAACCCCAACAGCTGCAACACCAACAACTATAACACCAACAGCTGCACCTACAGCTGCAACACCAACAACTACAACACCAACAGCTGCAACACCAACAACTACAACACCAACAGCTGCAACACCAACAACTATAACACCTACAGCTGCAACACCAACAACTATAACACCAACAGCTGCACCTACAGCTGCAAAACCAACAACTATAACACCAACAGCTGCAACACCAACAACTATAACACCAACAGCTGCAACACCAACAACTATAACACCAACAGCTGCACCTACAGCTGCAAAACCAACAACTATAACACCAACAGCTGCAACACCAACAACTATAACACCAAGAGCTGCAACACCAACAACTATAACACAAACAGCTGCACCTACAGCTGCAACACCAACAACTATAACACCTACAGCTGCAACACCAACAACTATAACACCAACAGCTGCAACACCAACAACTATAACAACAACAGCTGCAACACCAACAACTATAACACCAACAACTGCACCTACAGCTGCAACACCAACAACTATAACACCAACAGCTGCACCTACAGCTGCAACACCAACAACTATAACACCAACAGCTGCAACACCAACAACTATAACACCTACAGCTGCAACACCAACAACTATAACACCTACAGCTGCAACACCAACAACTATAACACCAACAGCTGCAACACCAACAGCTGCAACACCAACAACTATAACCCCAACAGCTGCAACACCAACAACTATAACACCAACAGCTGCACCTACAGCTGCAACACCAACAACTATAACACCAACAACTACAACACCAACAGCTGCACCTACAGCTGCAACACCAACAACTATAACACCAACAGCTGCAACACCAACAGCTGCAACACCAACAACTATAACACCAACAGCTGCAACACCAACAACTATAACACCAACAACTATAACACCAACAGCTGCAACACCAACAGCTATAACACCTACAGCTGCAACACCAACAACTATAACACCAACAGCTGCAACACCAACAGCTGCAACAACAACAACTATAACACCAACAGCTGCACCTACAGCTGCAACACCAACAACTATAACACCAACAGCTGCAACTACAGCTGCAACACCAACAACTATAACACCAACAGCTGCAACACCAACAACTATAACACCAACAGCTGCACCTACAGCTGCAACACCAACAACTATAACACCAACAACTACAACACCAACAGCTGCACCTACACCTGCAACACCAACAACTATAACACCAACAACTATAACCCCAACAGCTGCAACACCAACAACTATAACACCAACAGCTGCACCTACAGCTGCAACACCAACAACTATAACACCAACAGCTGCACCTACAGCTGCAACACCAACAACTACAACACCCACAGCTGCACCTACAGCTGCAACACCAACAACTATAACACCTACAGCTGCAACACCAACAACTATAACACCAACAGCTGCAACACCAACAACTATAACACCAACAACTATAACACCAACAGCTGCAACACCAACAACTATAACACGAACAGCTGCAACACCAACAACTATAACACCAACAGCTGCACCTACAGCTGCAAAACCAACAACTATAACACCAACAGCTGCAACACCAACAACTATAACACCAACAGCTGCACCTACAGCTGCAACACCAACAACTATAACACCAACAACTATAACACCTACAGCTGCAACACCAACAACTATAACACCAACAGCTGCAACACCAACAACTATAACACCAACAGCTGCAACACCAACAACAATAACACCAACAACTGCACCTACAGCTGCAACACCAACAACTATAACACCAACAGCTGCACCTACAGCTGCAACACCAACAACTATAACACCAACAGCTGCAACACCAACAACTATAACACCAACAGCTGCACCTACAGCTGCAACACCAACAACTATAACACCTACAGCTGCAACACCAACAACTATAACACCAACAGCTGCAACACCAACAACTATAACACCAACAGCTGCACCAACAGCTGCAACACCAACAACTATAACACCAACAGCTGCACCTACAGCTGCAACACCAACAACTATAACACCAACAGCTGCACCTACAGCTGCAACACCAACAACTAAAACACCAACAGCTGCAACACCAACAGCTGCAACACCAACAACTATAACACCAACAGCTGCAACACCAACAACTATAACACCAACAGCTGCAACACCAACAACTATAACACCAACAGCTGCAACACCAACAACTATAACACCAACAACTATAACACCAACAGCTGCAACACCAACAACTATAACACCAACAACTATAACACCAACAGCTGCACCTACAGCTGCAACACCAACAACTATAACACCAACAGCTGCACTTACAGCTGCAACACCAACAACTATAACACCAACAGCTGCACCTACAGCTGCAACACCAACAGCTGCACCTACAGCTGCAACACCAACAACTATAACACCAACAGCTGCAACACCAACAACTATAACACCAACAGCTGCACCTACAGCTGCAACACCAACAACTATAACACCAACAACTACAACACCAACAGCTGCACCTACAGCTGCAACACCAACAACTATAACACCAACAGCTGCAACACCAACAGCTGCAACACCAACAGCTGCAACACCAACAACTATAACACCAACAGCTGCAACACCAACAACTATAACACCAACAGCTGCAACACCAACAGCTGCAACACCAACAACTATAACACCAACAGCTGCAACACCAACAACTATAACACCAACAGCTGCAACACCAACAACTATAACACCAACAGCTGCAACACCAACAACTATAACACCAACAGCTGCAACACCAACAGCTGCAACACCAACAACTATAACACCAACAGCTGCACCTACAGCTGCAACACCAACAACTATAACACCAACAACTATAACACCAACAGCTGCACCTACAGCTGCAACACCAACAACTATAACACCAACAACTATAACACCAACAGCTGCAACACCAACAACTATAACACCAACAACTATAACACCAACAGCTGCACCTACAGCTGCAACACCAACAACTATAACACCAACAGCTGCACCTACAGCTGCAACACCAACAACTATAACACCAACAGCTGCACCTACAGCTGCAACACCAACAGCTGCACCTACAGCTGCAACACCAACAACTATAACACCAACAGCTGCAACACCAACAACTATAACACCAACAGCTGCACCTACAGCTGCAACACCAACAACTATAACACCAACAACTACAACACCAACAGCTGCACCTACAGCTGCAACACCAACAACTATAACACCAACAGCTGCAACACCAACAGCTGCAACACCAACAGCTGCAACACCAACAACTATAACACCAACAGCTGCAACACCAACAACTATAACACCAACAGCTGCAACACCAACAGCTGCAACACCAACAACTATAACACCAACAGCTGCAACACCAACAACTATAACACCAACAGCTGCAACACCAACAACTATAACACCAACAGCTGCAACACCAACAACTATAACACCAACAGCTGCAACACCAACAGCTGCAACACCAACAACTATAACACCAACAGCTGCACCTACAGCTGCAACACCAACAACTATAACACCAACAACTATAACACCAACAGCTGCACCTACAGCTGCAACACCAACAACTATAACACCAACAGCTGCATCTACAGCTGCAACACCAACAACTATAACACCAACAGCTGCACCTACAGCTGCAACACCAACAGCTGCACCTACAGCTGCAACACCAACAACTATAACACCAACAGCTGCAACACCAACAACTATAACACCAACAACTATAACACCAACAGCTGCACCTACAGCTGCAACACCAACAACTATAACACCAACAACTACAACACCAACAGCTGCACCTACAGCTGCAACACCAACAACTATAACACCAACAGCTGCAACACCAACAGCTGCAACACCAACAACTATAACACCAACAGCTGCAACACCAACAACTATAACACCAACAACTACAACACCAACAGCTGCACCTACACCTGCAACACCAACAACTATAACCCCAACAGCTGCAACACCAACAACTATAACACCAACAGCTGCACCTACAGCTGCAACACCAACAACTATAACACCAACAGCTGCACCTACAGCTGCAACACCAACAACTATAACACCAACAGCTGCACCTACAGCTGCAACACCAACAACTACAACACCAACAGCTGCACCTACAGCTGCAACACCAACAACTATAACACCTACAGCTGCAACACCAACAACTATAACACCAACAGCTGCAACACCAACAACTATAACACCAACAACTATAACACCAACAGCTGCAACACCAACAACTATAACACAAACAGCTGCAACACCAACAACTATAACACCAACAACTGCACCTACAGCTGCAACACCAACAACTATAACACCAACAGCTGCACCTACAGCTGCAAAACCAACAACTATAACACCAACAGCTGCAACACCAACAACTATAACACCAACAGCTGCAACACCAACAGCTGCAACACCAACAACTATAACACCAACAGCTGCACCTACAGCTGCAACACCAACAACTATAACACCAACAACTATAACACCAACAGCTGCACCTACAGCTGCAACACCAACAACTATAACACCAACAGCTGCACCTACAGCTGCAACACCAACAACTATAACACCAACAGCTGCACCTACAGCTGCAACACCAACAGCTGCACCTACAGCTGCAACACCAACAACTATAACACCAACAGCTGCAACACCAACAGCTGCACCTACAGCTGCAACACCAACAACTATAACACCAACAACTATAACACCAACAGCTGCACCTACAGCTGCAACACCAACAACTATAACACCAACAGCTGCACCTACAGCTGCAACACCAACAACTATAACACCAACAGCTGCACCTACAGCTGCAACACCAACAGCTGCACCTACAGCTGCAACACCAACAACTATAACACCAACAGCTGCAACACCAACAGCTGCACCTACAGCTGCAACACCAACAACTATAACACCTACAGCTGCACCTTCAGCTGCAATAGCAACAACTATACCACCAACAGCTGCACCTACAGCTGCAACACCAACAACTATAACACCAACAGCTGCACCTTCAGCTGCAACACCAACAACTATAACACCAACAGCTGCGCCTACAGCTGCAACACCAACAACTATAACACCAACAGCTGCACCTTCAGCTGCAACACCAGCAACTATAACACCAACAGCTGCACCTTCAACTGCAACACCAACAACTATAACACCAACAGCTGCACCTACAGCTGCAACACCAACAACTATAACACCAACAGCTGCACCTACAGCTGCAACACCAACAACTATAACACCAACAGCTGCAACACCAACAACTATAACACCAACAGCTGCACCTACAGCTGCAACACCAACAACTATAACACCTACAGCTGCAACACCAACAACTATAACACCAACAGCTGCAACACCAACAGCTGCAACACCAACAACTATAACACCAACAGCTGCACCAACAGCTGCAACACCAACAACTATAACACCAACAGCTACACCTACAGCTGCAACACCAACAACTATAACACCAACAGCTGCACCTACAGCTGCAAAACCAACAACTATAACACCAACAGCTGCAACACCAACAACTATAACACCAACAGCTGCAACACCAACAGCTGCAACATCAACAACTATAACACCAACAGCTGCACCTACAGCTGCAACACCAACAACTATAACACCAACAACTATAACACCAACAGCTGCACCTACAGCTGCAACACCAACAACTATAACACCAACAGCTGCACCTACAGCTGCAACACCAACAACTATAACACCAACAGCTGCAACACCAACAACTATAACACCAACAGCTGCAACACCAACAACTATAACACCAACAGCTGCAACACCAACAACTATAACACCAACAGCTGCACCTTCAGCTGCAACACCAATAACTATAACACCAACAGCTGCACCTACAGCAACAACACCAACAGCTGCACCTTCAGCTGCAATACCAACAGCTGCACCTACAGCTGCACCTTCAGCTGCAACACCAACAACTATAACACCAACAGCTGCACCTTCAGCTGCAACACCAACAGCCGCACCTACAGCAACAACACCAACAGCTGCACCTTCAGCTGCAATACCAACACCTGCACCTACAGCTGCACCTTCAGCTGCAACACCAATAACTATAACACCAACAGCTGCACCTACAGCAACAACACCAACAGCTGCACCTTCAGCTGCAATACCAACAGCTGCACCTACAGCTGCACCTTCAGCTGCAACACCAACAACTATAACACCAACAGCTGCACCTTCAGCTGCAACACCAACAGCCGCACCTACAGCAACAACACCAACAGCTGCACCTTCAGCTGCAATACCAACACCTGCACCTACAGCTGCACCTTCAGCTGCAACACCAATAACTATAACACCAACAGCTGCACCTACAGCAACAACACCAACAGCTGCACCTTCAGCTGCAATACCAACAGCTGCACCTACAGCTGCACCTTCAGCTGCAACACCAACAACTATAACACCAACAGCTGCACCTTCAGCTGCAACACCAACAGCCGCACCTACAGCAACAACACCAACAGCTGCACCTTCAGCTGCAATACCAACACCTGCACCTACAGCTGCACCTTCAGCTGCAACACCAACAACTATAACACCAACAGCTGCACCTACAGCTGCAACACCAACAACAATTGTGACAAGTAAATGTTAAAGAATAATTCTTGGATGTTAGAAATATGAAAAAAAATAATGAATGAAAATGGATTTGAATGTGATAACTTTTTCATTTAAAGCAGCAACTTAGAAAACATTAGAAATGTTTTCATACTGTTTATTACACATTGAGGTAAGGTTAAGCTAGGTTCAACTTAATTGTCATTACACATGTACAAGTACAAGGTAACAAAATGCAGTTTAGCATTGAATCAGAAGTGCAATTATTCAACAGAAATGTGCCCAACACCGCACCCAACAGCAAATAGGAACACAACACCATCAGTTTTAGCATGATTTGTGCTACCATTATCTACACTGTTATATAATGATATTATGCATACAAATGCATGCACACATTTATATGCTGCAGAAACACAAATACTTTAAAAGTAAATGCTTAAAATGAATGCAGTCTAAATACTATATGTCATTTGTTTTAATGGTAAAACAAATATTTGCTTGGATATTGCTGTTTCATTTTCTGCCATATGTTTTTTTTTTTTCTTTTCCAGACTCTCCTACAGTTACAATATCCCCAACTCCATCACCAAACCGTAGGTATTTAGAATATAGAGAGGGGGGGGTGGGGGGCTGGAGAAACCTCTAGAGATCTATGAACTTCACACATCTTACTGCAAGAGCAATCTTAAGAATAATTAAGTGGCGTCGTGCCTGTATAGCACATACACCGGAACAAATGGGGAAACATTTGGAAAGGTATTCTATCCACTTAGATTTTCATTTTCATGATCCCAATCTGCACGCAAAGTTAATGTGCCCAAATTTCATGGAAATCAATCCATCAGTAATCCCAATTAAAAACCAACCAAACAACCAATGAACAATGGTGAAAGCATAATGATCATAGTGGAGTAATAATTTAAAAAAATTTGGTTATGTAATATCTAAAGAACTTTTGTTTGTTTCAACATTTTCTTTCTTTTTTAATTTTAGTGAGTTTAAATGGTGAATTTCATTTCTCTACATAATAAAGTAGACAAATAAAACCATTATTTTTCTATAATTTTTTGTCTATGTTTTTCCAGGAAGCTACATAAGTTTACATATCACTGATATGCACTGGCATTAAAAATTAGTCCAAATGCCCTATTATTTTTGGAAGGAGCAAAAGTATTAGAACACAACCTCCATAAAGATGAATTAGACTTGGCGAGTGGAATGTAAAAATATTATCCATGCTTTTCTCTCCCCCCCCCCCCCCCCCAACCCCAGTATTTGATTTGGACCTAACTGTCCGACTGGACATGGAATTCTCAGCAGCCTTAGATGATGTAACAAGTGAAGAATACCAATCCCTGGAAGCAAGTGTTAATGCAGCAGTAAGTGCATGTGTCCACTTTTAACCTGTCGGTTTACTTGTTCCTTTGCTGATATCATTATTATTTTACCTCCACAGTTGGATGCGGCGTACAGGAGTATCACAGGGTTTGCCAGGGTTTTCGTGACCGATTTCGAGTACGGCAGTTATTGTATTAAACAAATGTAGAGGCAGGAAACTGTAAACCAGTTAAATAAATACTTTGAATTGTATTTTGTTTTACAGAGCAGGAAGTATAATTACAGATTATACTGTTGAGACGACCAGAGTTATTGCGGCTGAACTGAATGAGGCAAATCAACAGCTCCCAGACGAACTGAGGCCCGTTGCTCCTGTCATTGGTTCTGTGACTACATTTTTCAACAGTAAGCCCAAAAATTTGAGGTTTCTTTTGTTGTTGTTGAATTAGTCTGATTTGATTACTAAACGAATCATTTTGCTTTATCCAAAGGCCCAACTTCAGTCAGCTTTCCAGGACTCACTTACACCGGTGACAACATGACATTGACCTGTGGCGCTCCCAATAACCTCAACGTGGGAGACATTTCCGGGTCTGAGTGGAGATTTAGAGGACGAGAAATTATGGGTAGTGAAAGAATCACAATAAGTACTTCTGACCAGCAATCCTTGCTTACAATTAACAACGTCATTCTTGCTGATATTGGTAAGTCTAAACTAGATGCCTTTTTTTTTAATCCAGTAAGTCATTATATAATTTGGGTTATTCAATCATGCATTCTAAATATAGTCCGTGGATATTGTGTTACCTGTGAAACTGAGAGCAGGTATATCATAGCTTAGATTTAAATAGCCAATCGGTTCTTTCCCTGCTTCCTCAGCCACGCATTAGAAAGGAGAGCTTCATGATGCACTTCTCCAGCCTCTTACATTAAATACTGACCACCAGAGACCACCAGAAAAATATTTAGTCAAAACTGTTGTGAAATTCTGGCATTTTCATAATTGTGTATTCTTTGTTTTACATAATGAATTCTTCTGTCAATCACAGGCCTTTATGAATGTATACAGAGAGGCAGTGTCATAACCTTCTCCCAGAGAGGAGTAGTAACAACAAATGAGATCAGACAAGCTCCAATTTTGAGACTACAGAGAATAATCAATGTTCAATGCATCGAAGGAGCAATACAACCACTTCAGTGTTGTGTGCAGTCACAATTTAGAGTCCAGTGGTTCCAAGAGACAAATGTTTTACCCTTCAGTGAGTATGAAATGACAACCGAAAACTTCTCAATTTGAAAATACTGTCAAAATTCACGCTATTTTCAGTTTGTCTGATCATAGCGTTGTTAAATGTTGGCAGCCGTCACCGAGGACAGCGAATCCTACTGCATCACGCATAATTTCCAGCTAGAAGGCTGCAGCGAGTTACAGGGAAGCGAGTTACGTTTTATGTGTGAGGTGGATGAACCACAGGGCTTTCAAGGGACAACAAGAATAACCATTTTTAGAGAAGGTAAGAACATATAACGACAACATTGGGAACTTTTAATGTTTTAATCAGTTTTTTCACTAATGGATAATTCATTTTTCAGATATTGTATGTAATGATCGTCTGTATGGGACTGGACGAGTAGAGGATATATCAACAATAGCGTGTGAAGAAGGCCAAGAGGGGTCCAAAAGTGCAGTCTGTCGGGGCACAGGAAACTGGGATCGTTTTGAGGACACATGCATCATAATAGAAATCAGGGAATTATTAATTGATTCGCAGGTAGGAAAACTACTGGATATGGATACAGGTGAAATGGTTCTAAAGTGGTGGTGTTTCATTTATGTGAACCTTTATTGTTAAAACATGTTCTGCTCTACTGGTCTTCAGAAAGAAGACTTTTTGCATTTACCACCAATAGTTTGCAATTTCATGTTTTAAATGCTTCATTTTTTTTAGGATTTGGTGTTGGAGGAGGTGCCAGAGCTCGTGGTAAATCTATCTAGAGCTTCCAGGAATGAAGAAATTGAAATCAGGAACTCAACTGCAACTATAACAGCCATTGTTGACATCATAAGCAACATTGCTACCGTTTCCACTGTCTTGAATGAAACTGTCATCGAGGTACGTTAAACCAACTACAGTATATTATTCTATAATTTTGTGTGAATATTTTAACATGTCAAATGGGGCCTTAAAATGGTGTGTCTTCTCATCTGCAGGGTATACTTCAAACTGTTGATGTCATTATTGCTGATGAAGCAACAGATTCTTGGGCAATTCTGAATGCAAATCAAACTGTCAATTCAAGCTCGAGTTTGCTGGGTTCACTGGAAGTTATTTCTCAAGGATTGGTTGGCGAGTTTTCCATCGCAACCCCGCGGATATTGCTCAACAGAACTGCGTTTAACAACTCTTTCTCGATAAAAGTCAACTCCAGCGTGAGGATTGACATTCCAGACACGAACCTGACCAATGTCTTCATCACCACTATCACCCTCTCCACCCTTAATAACGTTATGCCGACACGAAATTCCAGCTTTGACGCCAGCCTTTTCAACGCCACAAACAATGAAACTGAAACTGGCAATGCCATCAACGGCGCAGTGCTGTTAGTCCAAATAAATGCAACAATTGAGAATGTCACTCTGAGCTTTGACAAGCTTGACAGCTCCCTGGTGCTGAACCCACAATGCGTCTTCTGGAATTTCACGTTATTTAACGATTTCGGAGCATGGGACGACGAGGGGTGCGTGTTCGTTTCGGACATCAACAACACCGTAACCTGCAACTGCAACCACCTCACCTCATTCTCCATTCTGTTGGCGATAGCCATCCCTCCAGGACTGCGTGTTGCCTTGGATATAATCACTTATATAGGAGTCGGGATATCTCTGGCAAGCTTAGTAATATGTCTAGCCATTGAGGGATATGTTTGGAAAGCCATTACTAGAAATAGCACAGCGTTCATGCGCCATCTTTCCATCATTAACACTGCTCTGTCTCTGTTGATTGCTGACATTTGTTTCATCGTTGCTTCCTTTCTTGCTGATAACCCCCTCGAGAACCCAGGGGAGGACCACACCGTTCCAGTGGGACCGTGCAGCACAGTAACATTCTTTATGCATTTTTTCTACCTTGCTTTGTTCTTTTGGATGCTTGTTTCGGGCCTTCTCCTGTTTTACCGGACAGTCATGGTCTTCTCCCACATGTCAAAGGCAGCCATGATGGGTATTGGTTTCACTTTAGGCTACGGCTGCCCTCTGATAATAGCTGTTGTTACTGTTGCTGTGACGGCTCCAGGGAACGGATACATCAGGAGAACTGACGCTTGTTGGCTCAACTGGTTTGAAACAATGGCCGTGTTATCTTTAGTCATACCAGCCCTGACCATAGTTGCCATCAATTTTTTAATTTTGATTGTGGTTGTGTTCAAAATGCTAAGAAGAGGTGTAGGAGATGCTGCACAAACAGAAGAGAGGCACACGCTGGTGGTCATTGCAAGGTGCTTGATCATTTTGACTCCTTTATTTGGCCTGACCTGGGCTTTGGGAATCGGAACCATCATATCATCAACAAATGAAGGAATCCATATTGCCTTTGCATTCTTCAACTCCCTACAGGTATTTACTGGTAGTTTGAATGCATGCAATGTAATTTTTGTTTGTTACCTGTAAAGATAAAGTGTTTATGCCATGTCTTCCCCAGGGTTTCTTTATTTTAGTGTTTGGGACCCTCTTTGATTCAAAGGTATGTTGAGAGAACTTCTTTTTTTAATTATTAATTAGCATTAAAATAAATAGATTTTTGTTCAAATTCAGCACACAGGTGATAAGATTGTTTTAATCTTATATAGTATTTATGTTTATACCTCGTTGATGTGATTTTGGTTGTCTGTAGGTCCGTTCTCTTCTCTCAAGGAAACTACCTAAATCAAGCTCAGTTTCCAATCGCACAAGAGTAAGTACTTTGCTTTTCATTTCCTACATTTATTGAATGAAATTAAATGTTTTAATATGTAGATTTTACTGTTGAGCTGCATGTTGCCGTCGTGATGTTGCCTCACAGCAAGAAGGTTCTGGGTTCGAATCCTGTTTGTGTAACCCAGCCATCCATTTTCTTGTAGACAAAATTATTTTATTCTCAATTTACAGTGACATCTGTCTATTGCTTAAATTTGCATTTTTATTTATTTGTATTATAGAGTACAAGTGGTGGCATTTCAACTCTAAGTGGACTAAGCTGGCTAAGTTGGCTGCGTGGAAGAAGAAGTAAGCTGTGTTAATTTATCATCTTTTTTTTCACTTAAATCAACTATGTAAGTAATTTCTTTTTTTTTTGTCCCTCAGATATCTACCGTGTGTCACAGGCCACAAATTCAACCAGCAATGGTGCAACGGAGTCCTTTATAAATGCATGAGTCAGCACAATAGTCTGCTCACATAGAGCGTATTTCATTACTGATTCAAGGATCATATTACATTGCCTAAACAAAAAATATGGCAGATCATTGGTAAATCTGTTTAAACAATACTTATTTATTAGTCTTGTGCTGCTTTTTTCATTTGTGACGTGCTAAGGCCAGAGCAGGAAGGATATAACTTCTAGTTGATGAATGATACACATGCAAATCCTTAATCATTCAATCACTCCAGAATCAATGACCATGAATGTAAACAGGTTGTTTGAAAACTTAAGGAGATACTTTTTTTTGAATAAAAATATATTTTTCTCTAGGTGCGATAGACCTACGGTGTAACCCCACTCCTCAACGTGTACTTACAAAAATCGCAATATCGCCTTTTTTGAATGAAAAGTTTGCACATACATGTATTTTTTTAACTATTAGCAAGAGGCAAGTTTGTTTATTTTTCTACTGTAGTGTGTCAGATCCAGCTGAAAGCATTTGCTGTAAAACTGTGAAGCAGCATGGAGAGGATCAGCAGTGTTATATTGGACTATAAAGTAATTCTATTAATCAGACATATACTGTATTCAGTTTTCTCCACCCACAGGAAATTGACTTGTACTGCATTGTATACATAATATATGTACCTGTATGTACACTGTAGTCTAATTGAAGGTCTTATTACATTTGACACACAGCTGTTGTGAATCTTGCTTGTAAAAAGCCAATCTGGATTATATATTTTTTTGGAAAATAGTAATGCAATTAATTTACTATACCGGTACTGTTCATTGTCCAAAAAAAAGTGCTTTTAAAGATTAACTGCTGTTATTTTATGCTAATTGAGTTGTCAATAGACAGTAGATGTCTTCAGAATAAAGTATGTTTAAATTATAAATAAAAATCAATCAAAGTTGGGACTGTTTTCTGGACTTACATACACAGATAAACAGACACAACTCTACTGAATTGAATCCCTTTCATTTAGATTTTAAAACTGAATATTTCCAGAACTGCCACAGAAGATGTTTGTTACAATCAAAGTCCAGGGGGACAGAGGAGGACATACAATCCTCAGCAGCTTCCTGCCTCTCATTACTTATACTAGTGATTGATACTATCAACTAATGGTCAGTGTAATCTATAAGAGATGCACTCTCTCTGTCAAAGGGGCTACAATGAGCGATGTGTCTCTGCCACTGAGGATATGAACAATGGAGTCCAAACCACTGCATGTGGTGATGAAAGAATGGAGTTTTGTTTTCACTTTGAGTTTGAGAAAACAGAACTGCAATGTCCTCGAGTACATTATATACACATCTGTTTGCTAAAGATGTTTGAACTCCTTTATTGTTTGTCCAAGAGTTTTATGATGGATAGGAATCCAGAATGGAAACTGTCAGTTCCTCTTGTGATACAAAGAGGTTGCTATGGCTTCAGGTGTCCACCAGGTGCCACTGTCACTGAAGCTGTGAAGCTTCAACCCTTTTTCCAGCAGAATTGTAAAGAAAGCCTATGTGCATCATGTAGCCTCGCCTCGCTATTACACTGCCAAAACAGGCAGATACATCTGATAAGGAAAGGGCAAACACAGTATATAAAAAATAAATCAAACAAAGACAGAACCGGGCAATCAGAAAAACCAGGACCGCTGAAAAGAAGTGCAAACAGCAATCTGGCAGAGAACAAAAGGCTGAGCAGAGTATATGTAGAGTAGAGGCTGATTGGGAGATGAATCACAGGTGGCTGAGAAAGCACAGGTGGGGTGGATGAACTTGATGGGGTGAAGGCTCTGAAATGACATGAGAAGTTAATACCAGAAAACACTAAAAATGGATAGAATAAAAGAAATGACTCCAGTTTGAGCCACATTCTACATACAAACTGCACATCTGAGAACATATTTAAGACTGAGTTCTGCCCCCCCCCCTATCTCTCTCTCTCTCACACACACACACACACACACACACACACACACACACTACAATAGAATATAGAGGCCCCGAACTATTTTCACTGGTTCCATGTCCCTCTCTTTGATGGAGTAATGGACATAGAAGTCATTCTTGTTCAAGTTCATTTTTTGACGCAAGGACGTATTGAAATATTTATCACAAATAAAAATCCAGCCCTCTAAATTTTTATTTCAGATTTTTTCACATAACAAATAATGTACTGTAAGTAATTTCAATAAGACTTAGAAATGTATTAAAATGTGGTGACAAACACATTCATAATGTACTTTAATTATTTTAATAAGCCTATGCAGGTCATGTTAATGCTAAAAATGGAAAGTTATCCTCAGTAAGAGTATAGTCATAAAGTCAGGCTTTGAATGCAGGGCTTTCGTGGTATTTTCAGAGTGTACACCACCACTATGTATTTTAGACCCATTTGTATGGTACGAACATTGATATCCATTGATAGCCATTCTACTTAAAAACTAGAAATTATATTTGTATTTATTGTCATTTTGAGAAACATGAAATAAGCTTTGAGTTTCTACAATAACATTGATACGATTTAGGAGAAAGCAGCATTCTGGATAAAAAAAAATTCTGGATTCAATTGGCCTGATTTTGTGCAAAAATCCTCAAATAAATATAAAAAGATCAAATGCATCAAAGACTGGGAGCTATTTGCATATGATATTAAAAGCTTTCGATACATTTGTCACTTTGGAATCCAACAATCATCACACCAATTCCGATCAAAACAGAAACACTCCAGCTCAATACGATGATTGTTTATTTTAGTGCTATACCTCAGAGGCTGGCATACTGCATAATATCTGTCAACGGAAATACAACACAGGTGAAGCATAGAAGAATTGCTCAACAAACAGGTCATCCACAGCTATCGACTAGAGAAAGAGATAGTTTGCTGCTTGAAGTCAAAGATAAACAACAACATTTGTGCTACTCTTCAGCATGAGAATTGAAAGAAACAACCAAAATGAAACGACACAGACAGGAAAGAAGAGCTGATGCATGTTGATTCAACCTCATTATATCATCCTCATAATCCACAGAATGTTTTAAATGCTAAACTCATATGCTATAGAAACCTGATATACTGGACACACCATCACTCATAAATATTATTCAAATTATGCCCATTTCATCCATAAATCGCTTAGTGATTCGATACATGTTGAAATTTATATTACAATGTATTATGCAGACCGTGGCCTCTTCTAGGTAGTATCTGCCGTGATGTCATCAAAACGGAATCAAAACAATCTAGAGTTTGATAAATCACCCTGGAATATTTTCCCAGAAATTATCAATCTAAAAGCAAAGCGGAACCACTTGTAAAAAAATGCATAAATTAATGGATTCAGCATTGAGTTTGACAACGTAAGCCAGTTAAGCGCTTCAATCACAGGGACTGGTGGGGGGACATAAGACAGAGGCTGGAAGACGACACAAAGAAAATAAGGAGCCATGAATAAGAGGAAAACCCCCATTACTGTAGCCAGCGTTTTGGTGGCCTTCCTCTCCATCTTACTGACAGTTGTTCCACATCTGGTGCTCTGACATGTTGTGTTCTGAATGACGTTCGCCTGTTTCTGAGCAACAAGAAAAATCTTCAGGTAGATACAGACCATAATGAGCGCTGGACTGTAAAACCCAAACACAGGCCCCATTGTGTTTGCCATCACAACGTCAACCGAGCACATTTCCTCACATGTTCCTTGACTGTATCCTGCAATTATGTTGGCAATTCCAATGAGAACAGAAACACCCCAGCTCGTCAAAATCATGATCACCGTAACCTGGACATTTATTTTAGCTCTGTACGTCAGAGGATGACAGACTGCGTAATATCTGTCTACGGAGATACAACACAAGTTCAGAATGGAAGAGGTGCAGAGTGATATATCAAAGCCCTCTCGTATTTTACACAGCAGATCTTCATGAGACAGGCAGAACGTCACAGAGAACGCCATGCTGAAGGGAAAAACCAAAACGCCAACGAGCACATCGGCCACAGCCAGAGACAAAATGAGGTAGTTAGTCGGAGTGTGGAGCTGGTTGAAGTAAATGATGGAGATTGTGACAAGAAGATTTCCGCATATTGTAGCAACAGATAATAAGGCAAGAAAAGAATATGCTAATACACATATTACGGAAGGGTTACCTGTGAATGTGTATGTTGTACCATTTAAGTCATAGCAGGGATGCAGATCATTGATGGTCAAATTTTGATCCATATTTCTTGATTTTTGCAAGAATATTCAATTACATTCACAGAATTCAAGGCTCTACATATCTCAATACGTACATCCACAGCAACAACAGTCTGCAGAGAAAACCCAGCCTTGCACTCAGCTCGTCTCTTCCCTAGTGATAACAAATGCAGCGTAATGACAGCACAGCGTGTACCAAAACACTGCGAAGGTCCTTTGGAGCTTGTGGTGTTTATATCGATTCATCTCTCACGATCTAAAGCGAACATTATTCATCCAATTAGACGAGGGCACCTCCATCCTGTTTGGGTGAAGGACAAAGTAAAAAAAATGATGAGTAATTATTCACCAACCATGTGTGTAATGTGTGAGTTTAAAAAAGAAAGAAAGAAAGAAACAGCCAGTAATTTTTTAATTACACAATAAAACAATTTAGTTATTGATACAACACAATATTAACTGAAGGAAAGTCAAGAACTCAAGTTTTCCATTCATTCATCGTCTGAACTGCTTTGTCCGTTACCGGTCACGGCTCGTGCTGGAGCAGATCCCTGCAGTCTACGGGCGAGAAGCGGGGCACACCCTGGACAAGGCGCCAGCACATTGCAAGGCCACACACAGACAGACAATCATTCACTCACACACACACCTATGAGGAACTCTGAGAGAACCCACACAGACACGGGGAAGAACATGCAAACTCCTCACAAAAGTGATTTTCCTGAAATTACATATTTATCCAGAGACTGGATATCATCTTATAGTAGTAAGTATTTGTGAGAACCAGTATGGCTTTATGCCGGGGAAGAGTACCACAGACGCAATGTTTGCGTTGAGGGTAGCAATGGAGAAGTACAGGGAAGGTCGGGAGGAGCTGCATTGTGTCTTTGTAGATCTAGAGAAAGCCTATGACAGGGTGCCGAGAGAGGTTCTGTGGTACTGCATGAGGAAGTCTGGAGGGGCAGAGAAGTGTGTCAGAGTAGTTCAGGACATATATGACAATTGTACGACAGCAGGGAAGTGTGAAGTAGGAGTGACAGGGGAGTTCAGGGTAGAAGAGGGCTTGCAGCAGTGATCAGCTCTGATTTGAATCCCTTTCATTTATAGTTTACAACTGAATATTTCCAGAACTACCACAGCAAATGTTTGTCACATTGTATTTATTTATTGATATTTAAATCTATTTATATATTTATTTATTTATTTCCACAAATATTTAAAAAAAATTAAATGGTTTTATATTTTTGTATTTATATTAACTTTTATTTATTTAAATTAGACCAATACAATTGTCATTTCCAATAAATGGATAAAGTTTATATTTGAAGAAAATATCTCATTTGATGAAACATTTATTATTTCTGCAAACACTTGAGTTTTTGGGATGTTGCCATTCTCTCTTTTGCCTTTTGCCAAAAAAAAAATAGATACAGACACCAGCTTTTAATATTGAAATTGTATTGAATTGTAGGTACAATAATACATCGACAACAATTCCCTCGGTCAGGATATCATTATTACTTCATGAGCTTTAAATAGTGATGTGACTCAAAAAAGTCAGACAAAATGTTCAAATCACACATTAGATCACAAAGAAAGTAGGTCAACTGAGTTCAAGACAATTGTATGCATTAAATAAATGACTGCTTTTGCATTGAGAAGCCAAGGTGATATAAGAGGATTCCACCAGCGCATCTCATTCTCAGCCTCAACATCCGCTAAACTTGTCTGTATGTTTTTTGTCTTGAGTCACTTTTTTCTGTTTCTAAGAAAATGTAACATTCTTATTTGTTGCCTTGGGTGTGGGTCGGCCATGTGATGACCGGCTGTCCTCTCACTAAATACAGATATTATCCAACCTCCAGTGCTATGAAATAATGGATGTCCTAACAGAGTCAAAACAATCTTGAGTTTGCAAGATCACCTTGGAATATTTTTCCAGAAATAATCATTTTAAAAGCTAAACGGAACCACTTGTAAAAGAAAGCATAAATTAAGGGATTCAGCATTGAATTTGACAACGTAAGCCAGTTAAGTGCTTCGATTAAGGGAAGCGGTGGAGGATTATGAAACAGAGGTTGAAAAACGACACACAAAAAATAAGGAGCCATGCATAAGAGAAAAACCCCCATTACTGTAGCCAGCGTTTTGGTGGCCTTCCTCTCCATCTTACTGACAGTCGTTCCAGATATGGTGCTCTGACATGTTGTGTTCTGAATGACGTTCGCCTGTTTCTGAGCAACAAGAAAAATCTTCAGGTAGATACAGACCATAATGATCGCTGGAAGATAAAATGCTAAAACAGGCCCCATTGTATTTGCAACTACAATGTCAACTGGGCACATTTCCTCACATGTTCCTTGACTGTATCCTGCAATTATGATTGCAATTCCAATGAGGGCAGCAACACTCCAGGTCACCAGGATCATGATCGTCGTAACCTGGACATTGATTTTAGCTCTGTACATCAGAGGCTGACAGACTGCGTAATATCTGTCTACGGAGATACAACACAAGTTCAGAATGGAAGAGGTGCAGAGTGCTACATCAAAGCTGTCCCGTATTTTACACAGCAGATCTTCATGAAACAAACAGGAAGTCACAGTGAACGCCATGCTGAAGGGAAAAACTAGAACGCCAACAAGCAGGTCGGCCACAGCCAGAGACAAAATGAGGTAGTTAGTCGGCGTGTGGAGCTGCTTGAAGTAAATGATGGAGATGATTACAAGAAGATTTCCGCATATTGTAGCAACAGATAATAAACCAAGACAAATATTTACTACAATACATATTATTGAAGGATTACCAGTGAAAATTAATGCTGTGCTATTTGAGTCATAGCAGGGATGTATATTATATTTGATCAAATTTTCATCCATATTTCTCAATTTCTAAAAAAAAGAATACTATTAAGAGTTTTCAATACTTTAATTATCCCAGCATTTATGTACATCTACTACAACAGCAGTCTTCAGAGAAAGTGGTTTCGTTAATCACAACAAATGCAGTGTAACCACAGTGAGGACCAACTCACTGTGAAGATCCTTTGGACCAAGTTAGTGTTTTTATTGATGCCGCTCTCATTTCCCAAGGAAGACAAACATTAGTAATCCAATCAGATGAGGGCCGCTCAATTCTATTTGGTTAAATTACAAAATGATATATGCATCCAGTTTTTGCAGCTGCTTTTTCTGTCTGTGGTTTTCTTGGAGACTGGAGCGTATCCCAGCTTATTTTTTGGGGGTCTGGGTACAGCCCGGACAAGTCATCAGTTCATCACAGGGACAACACAGACAAATAACCTTTCAGACCTCTAGTAAATTTAGAGTCGCCAATTCACTTAATATTGTGATAGGACTATGGGACGTACCTTTTTTATTTTTTATTTATTTATTTATTTCAACCACGTAAACAACAAAGAATAAAATGATAAAACAACGCCAAATACATGCGCACACATATACATAAACATATACATAATTACATATATATACTGTACACACATATATAAAGACATATTCACACACACACAGCACATGTAACATTAATTAACAATAACTCAAACAATAAATAATAGCCATAAGGCACTAACTATGCAATTTACGTGAGCGAAAAGGAGTAGGAAGAAGTGCAGTCCAGTGCAAACCCAAGAACACATGGGAAGAACATGCAAAAAAAAAGAACAAAGGTAGATTCGAACAGAGGGCCTTCTTGTCGTCATACAACAGTGTTAACAAATATGCCACCATTTGTTAACTTCGCCAAGGAGGTTATGGTTTTTGATGGTGTTTGTTTGTTAGCAAGATGACGGGAAAATTGCTGGATGGATCTTAATAAAAAACTGAATTGTTATCTGTATCACAGGAATTTGGGCAAACCTTTTTTTTCTTCCTCAAATTAATATCCATGCAACAAATAGGGAGAGTAAAAGAAAAAGTCATGTCTGACATTGTTAAAGTGGAAAAAGAGAAAATCCTGGTAACAGTCAGTCAGCGCATTGATAGTGAGTAACGCTGTTGCCTCACAGCAAGAAGGGACCAGGTTCGATCCTTATCGTTCTCCCCGTGTCTGTGTGGGCTTATCTTACACCTTCATCATTTTGAGCAATCACAACAAATCAAGTTGTGAATTAGAAAAATCCCCCTGAAATATTTTTCCAGAAATAATCATTCTAAAAGCTGACCTGAACCGACTGTAAAAGAAAGCATAAATAAATGGATTGAACATTGAATTGAAACGTGCAAGCCAGTTAAGTGTTTCAAACACAACGATTGGATTTTCAACATTGACTAATGGCTGAACCATGTAGAAAAGAAAGAAAGGTGTCCAACATAAGAGAAAAACTCCCATAACTACAGCCAGAGTTTTGGTGGCCTTCCTCTCCGTTTTACTGACAGTGATTCTGGACTTTGTGCTCTGACAGATTGTGTTCTGAATGCTGTTTGCCTGCCTTTGAGCAACAATGAAAATCTTCAGGTAGAGACTGAGCATTATAATGACAGGAATATAAAAAGAGAAAATACATGCCAGAGTCGTTGATATTACTGCATCAATTAGAGAATTGTCTTCACAGTCTCCTTGATCACAACCTGAAGACATGACGAGAATGGTGATCAATGCAGCCGTTCCCCAGCTAATAAGGATCATGAACCCAATAACTTGATTAGTAATTTTAGTTTTATAAGTGAGAGGCTGACAAATGGCGTAATATCTGTCAATAGAAATACAGCACAAAAGCAAAACAGAAGCCTGGCTCAGTATCACATCAATGCTTTCATGTATCTTACAAAGTAAATCTTCCTGGTACCAACAGGTGGTGACAGTGACTGTCATGCTGAGAGGAAAAGCAAGCACCCCTACAAGCAGGTCAGCTACAGCAAGAGACAGGATGAGGTAGTTGGAGCCGCTGTGGAGCTGTTTGAAATAAAGGATGGAGATTATCACGAGAAGATTTCCACATGTTGTGACAACAGACAACAATCCAAAGAAGAAATACAATAAGACACATGTTATGGAAGGGTTACTTGTAAATACATAAGATGTATTCTCTAATTCATAGCAGGGATGCATGTCATTAACAGAGTAAGAGCTGTTGACAGTCATTTTTGGTTCCATGCTCCTTGATTCCTGCAATGCAGTATTCCAATATAATCCAATTAACAATAATGTTACATAATATTTTCTTGATATTTAAATGTTAGAATCACATGTACAGTATAACCACAAAATCAATGCTCCACGACAAACAGTTAGATAACAAAAGACTAATGTCAATTAAAGTTCATACCGCGATGACACATCAGTGACAACGCGCGTCCTGCCGCCAGTAAGCAGAGCCTTTTGACTTGGACTTAAGAATCAGGCCAACCTCATTATTATAATTATTACCAAGGTCTCAGCCAATCAAACGGGTAATACAACACGTCATGTTACAATGTGTGTGTGTGTGTGTGTGTGTGCTTGAGTTTGTTGTATAATTTCAACCTAACTTCAAATTATTTAACGATGTTTAATTACATTTCTCCAAATTATAGATGAAACATACTATTTCTCCATCAATCCCAAATGACATTTATCTTGCCACTATATTTATGTACCACAAAGAAGTGTTTGTGGAGTTTTGGAGGGGCACAGTTCTTAAAATTATTTACTTTTAGTACTTAAGTATTTTCTACAACAAATACCTCTTTACTTTTACTCAAGTACATTTTTGATTTGGCAACTTTTACTTTTATTGGAGTAGTGTTTCACTAGTAGCAGCTATACTTTTACTCAAGTAATGAAATTAAGTTCTTCGACCACCACTGATTCCCGGGTTGCGCGTCGCCCTGGAGCTTATCCCAGCAGTCAATGGACGAGAGGCGGGGCCGCACCCTGGACAAGGCACCAGTTCATCGCCACACACAGACAGACAACCATTCACACACAAACTCACATCTATGGGCAATTATGTGACACCAATTAACCTGATTTGCATGTTGTTTGGTGGCGGGAGGAAGCCGGAGAACCCGGAGAGAACCCACGCAGACACGGGGAAGAACATGCAAACTCCTCACAGAAAGGCCGCAAGTCGGATTTGAACATATGACCTTCCAGCTGCAATGCAACCGCGCTTACCGCTGCGCCACCGTGCTGCTTAATGAAAACCAAATGCCACACCTCAGTGTGAGCACAGAATGGTAAACAGGGGAAGGAAATGCCTTATCAGCGTTCACATCTAGACCCCACTCAGGCTTGGGGACATGCAGGCCTGCTTTGGGTTCAGCTACAGAACAATGCAGCCCAACAATGCTTATGCATTAGTGAGACTAGATGCATGACAGTAAACGCCCTAAATATACATCGAGAGCCAAACTAGAATGCCCTATTGTTACAAAGGGGGACATAATGCATAAGAAAGGATCAGTACTAGTTCGGTTCTCACAGAAAGACTCATCCCAGCAAGGTTAATGGAATTCTAGTGTGTGTCTGTGTGTAATCTGCTGACAAACCAACAAATAAAAGGCATGGATTAAAACACAGCCTCTGTGGTGAATGTCAATCAGACACCTTGAATCAGAATCAGTTTATTGACATTGTCAATGAGGGTTCACAGACTAGAATTTCTTTTTTACACAGATGTGTATCAGCAGCAGTAAAAACTAACACAATCGCGCAACGCAGTGCAAATAGAACAGTGCAAGTTACCGGTTGTGAAATGTTCATGGGTCCAATACAGAATTCTTAAGTTTTAAGTGTTGAATCTTATGGCAGAGGAGAAGAAGCTGTTCTTGCGGTGGGCAGTTCTGGTCTGAGGCAGGTACTTTCAGTTATTGTGGATATTTACTGTGGGTAAAAGACAATAATACTACTGTCCAAGTATCATAAAATGGTGAAATTCTACTTTTCAATTTGTTCCTTATCATTTTGAGCAATCAAAACAAATCAAGTTGTGAATGTGAAAAATCCCCCAGAAATATTTTTCCAGAAATTATTATTCTAAAAGCTGACCTGAACCGACTGTAAAAGAAAGCATAAATAAATGGATTGAGCATTGAATTGAACAGTGTAAACCAGTTAAGTGTTTCAATCACAGCGATTGGTGTCACATCATGAGTTAATGGCTGAAAAATTAAGAAAAGAAAGAAAGGTGTCCAACATAAGAGAAAAACTCCCATAACTACAGCCAGAGTTTTGGTGGCCTTCCTCTCCGTTTTACTGACAATGATTCTGGACTTTGTGCTCTGACAGATTGTGTTCTGAATGCTGTTTGCCTGCCTTTGAGCAACAATAAAAATCTTCAGGTAGATACTAAGCATTATAATGACAGGAATATAAAAAGAGAAAATACATCCCAGAGTCATTGATATTAGTGCATCAATTAAACAACTATCCTCACATTTCCCTTGATTGAAACCTGCAATTATGAGGCCAATTCCTATGAAAGCCGCAATTCCCCAGCTCACGAGGATCATAATCCCAATAACACGATCAGTTATTTTACTTTTATAAGTGAGAGGCTGACATATAGCGTGATATCTGTCAATGGAAATGCAGCACAAGTTTAAAATAGAAGCTGTGCTCAGCGTCACATCAAAGCTTCCGCGAATTTGACAAAATAAATCTTCATGGTGCCAACAGGAAGTTACAGTGACTGCCATGCTGAAAGGAAAGACTAGCACCCCTACGAGCAGGTCGGCTACAGCAAGAGACAGGATGAGGTAGTTAGTAGAGACGTGGAGCTGTTTGAAATAAAGGATGGAGATTATCACAAGAAGATTTCCACATGTTGTGAAAACAGACAATAAACCGAGGAAGAAATATAATAAACCACATTTTGTTGACGGTTTCCTTGTAAATACATGAGATGTATTCTCTAATTCATAGCAGGGATGCATGTTATTAACAGAGTAAGAGCTGTTGAGAGTCATTTTTGGTTCCATGCTCCTTGATTCCTGCAATGCAGTATTCCAATATAATCCAATTAATAATAATGTTAAATCATATTTTCTCGATATTTAAATGTTAGAATCACATGTACAGTATAACCACAAAATCAATGCTCCACGAAAAACAGTTAGATAACAAAAGACTAATGTCAATTAAAGTTCATACCGCGATGACACGTCAGTGACAACGCGCGTCCTGCCGCCAGTAAGCAGAGCCTTTTGACTTGGACTTAAGAATCAGGCCAACCTCATTATTATAATTATTAGCAAGGCCTCAGCCAATCAAACGGGTAATACAACACGTCATGTTACAATGTGTGTGTGTGTGTGTGTGTGTGCTTGAGTTTGTTGTATAATTTCAACCTAACTTCAAATTATTTAACGATGTTTAATTACATTTCTCCAAATTATAGATGAAACATACTATTTCTCAATCAATCCCAAATGACATTCATCTTGTCACTATATTTATGTACCACATGGAAGTGTTTGTGGAATTGTGGAGGTGCACAAACGTAAAAAATAAGTAAGCAATCAGAGAAAGTAGAAATTATGTCCATACAATAAACTTTACTAATCAGAAACGTTTAAACTGGGAAATTCAGTTGTTGCAGGCGTTTACTGTGGGTAAAAATAACAAGACAATATCTCAGTGCTGTAAAATCACAATATATGCCTCAATAATTTAGGCTATAGAAATGAATGTCACCTGAAAGCATGGTTTACAAAATATTACTTTTCATCCAAAGTAGTCTGTTAGAAACACGTTCATGGGTTAAAGTTAAACAGAAGAACGATCGGCTAATATATGTACAGTACACTGAGAACAGAAAGGCCTATGTTCTGTTAACCTTTATGATTCTGAACAATCAACACAAGTCAACGAAGTTGTGAATTAGAAAAGTCCCCCTGAAGTATTTTCCCAGAAATGATTATTCTAAAAGCTGACCTGAACCAGCTGTAAAAGAAAGCATAAATGAACGGATTGAGCATTGAATTTGACATTGCAAGCCAATAAAGACTTTCAACCACAGCAATTGGAGTTACAATATAGGTTAATGGCTGAAAAATGATGCAAAGATCGATAGGTGTCCAACATAAGAGAAAAACTCCCATAATTATAGCCAGAGTTTTGGTGGCCTTCCTCTCTGTTTTACTGACAGTGATTCTGGACTTTGTGCTCTGACAGATTGTGTTCTGAATGCTGTTTGCCTGCCTTTTAGCAACTAAGAAAATCTTCAGGTAAATTATAAGCATTATAATGACAGGAATATAGAAAAAAAAAATAGATCCTACAGTGGCTGACACTAATGCATCCAGGAAACAGCCATCTTCACAATAGTTTTGGTTATTGCCTGCATTCATAACAATTCCTGTCAAAACAGGCGTTCCCCAGCTCACAAGAATCATAATCCCAATAACACGACTATTTATTTTAGTTCTGTAAGTGAGAGGCTGACATATCGCGTAATATCTGTCAACAGAAATACAGCACAAATGCAAAATAGAAGCCAGGCCGACTGCAATGCCAATGCTGTGACGTACTTTGCAAAATAAATCATTGCGGTACCAACAGGCGGTGAGAGTGAATGCCATGTTGTAAGGAAAAGCAAGCATCCCCACAAGCAGGTCAGCTACAGCAAGAGACAGGATGAGGTAATTAGTAGAGACGTGGAGCTGTTTGAAATAAAGGATGGAGATTATCACAAGAAGATTTCCACATGTTGTGAAAACAGACAATAAACCGAGGAAAACATACAATAACACACATGTTATGGAAGGGTTGCGAGTAAATACAATGGCTATATCATCTAATTCATAGCAGGGATGCATATGATTAACATAAGAATTATAAGACCTGTTGACAGTCACTCCTGGTTCCATGCTCCTTGATTCCTGTAATTCAGTTTTCCAATATTTATCAGTTACATCAACAGCATTTTGTAAATACGTAAATGTATCAATCAGTTTGTACAGTATAACCACAAAATCACTGCTCAAAGGCAAACAGTTCAAGAATAAAAACAACCCACACAATTGAAATGCATACCACAAAGACATGTCAGACAACGTGTGTCCTTATTGCTGCTGCCATCATGCGAAATCTTTAAGTAATCAGTCCAACTTCATTATGATAATTATTACAAAGGTCTTAGCCAATCAACATTGTATTCCTGTGGTACTGTGTGTGTGTGTGTGTGAGAGAGAGAGAGAGAGAGAGAGAGAGAGAGAGAGAGAGAGCTGTCGACCACACCAGACAGGACTCCAGGTGCAGGGTGTAAGATGCTGGCAAGCATAGCATCCATGGAACGCCATAACCAGGTAGGGGGCATAGTGTACACTGTACAGGAACATCTGTACAGAATACGGACTGGAAACCCCAGAGTCAAGATGGAGGACACCTCCAAAAGGTGGTCGAGAACAATAAAGCCAAGATCCTAAACGCCCAACATCTTAGTCCAGAAGAACGCAGTCCTAGGGACAGCTAAGACCCTGCATAGAAACCTCAAGCGCCCAGGCTGTCGACAATATCTTATATATATACATATATATGGGAATACGGCTAAACCGGAGACCGTTATACTACAACAGAACCAAGCTTGAAGTAGATGAAAGCACCACGAAGACGGCCATTGGCGGCGTTTTATAATATTCTTTACCTGGCTGCCATAAATACTCGGGGGGGTGCAGGTTACCTGTGGTGTGTGTGAGCCGCACATGGGGGGGTGCAGGTTACCTGTGGTGTGTGTGAGCCGCACATGGGGGGGGGCAGGTTACCTGTGGTGTGTGTGAGCCGCACATGGGGGGGTGCAGGTTACCTGTGGTGTGTGTGAGCCGCACATGGGGGGGGTGCAGGTTACCTGTGTTGACTGTGTGAGCCATAAGCAAAAGAAATTGGCATCCAACAGCAGTGTCTTCAGCCGGCTGGCCGCCCTCACAGCATTTTGGAATGTTCATAATTGTCACGGCCCAAGGCAGGTAAGAACCCAAATGCGAGGCAGTCGAGTGGAAATACAAAAACAGCTTTTATTGTCAGTTAGGACGGTCAGGCAGACAGATCCGGGGGCGCAGGCACAGGGAAGGTCCAAGAGACAGGCAGAGGTCACAGACCATGGGAAATCCAGGCAGGCAGGCAGGCAGATCCCAAGGTGCAGGCGAAGAGGCAGAGTCCGGGAAGCCGGCAGGGTCGAAACACGGGAGGTCGGTTTGAAGTGCTGGAGAGCAGGAAACATCACTGACAATCTGGCAGTGAGGTGTGGCATGAACGGAGACTAAATAGAGGGCGGGTTGATGGGAGATGAGTTGCAGGTGCTGACAGGAACACAGGTGACGGGAATAAGCTGATTGCAGGAGCACCGGGAGGTGAAGACAGGGGGAGTTAGTGGGGGAAGGACACAGGCCTGCCTCGAGGCGTGACAATAATAGTTAATAATTATCATTGTTAAGGTCTAATGATGACATCAACCTGTTTTGAAAGCAGGATACATTTGTATTTATTTCACAGAGATAATCGTTGCCGTTCGAGGTGGCATGTGTCATTGCAGAGACTCTATGTTGTATTAATTAAATAAATAAATTAAACTCAATCATTATAGTTTTCATTTAATGTCCTGATATTTTTTACCTATTCCACCAATTTTCTCTTAGATCATCATTACAATAATCCAGATTATATACAAATAATGTCCCAGCAATCAGAATGACTCCTGTGGTCATACTTGTAGTTGCAGAATTCTGGTAGACCGAGTGATAAATTTCATACCTTTATTCCAAAACATTGACTCCAATCTTCACTTTGCCAGTGTGCAGAACCTGAACAGACTTGAGGTTTATATATTCTGTCCAAAACGAATTAGCATATTTATTGCTACAGTTTCTTACATAATCAAATTAGTTACACAACATCCATGTACCCATGTGCTATAAGCAACAGTACATTGGGTTTGTTCCATTTGTGCTTCGCCCCTATACCACATTAGGTTATGTCTAAATCTCTTCAAATTATTGGTTTGACTAGTATGTGCAAATGCAAGCACAGACAATACAAGTTGTACATCTTCATGAGAATAAAAGTCTACCTTCCTACCTGTGGTTAGGCAGAGGCAAAATCATTGGGGCTCATTCACTAATAAATGCAGAGAAATGTTCTTACTCTGCTTACAAGTTCAGTGTGAAGGTTCACCATCGGATTCACGGCGCATGTGCACCAGCCATTTTTCCTCTCACCGTAGCGCTGACGTTAGTGAATCAGAATCATTCTATATTGGCACACTCACTCCCACAATCTGATTGAACCACGCCCACATTTCTCTACATAAGGGCATCTGTTTGATGAATCGAAATGAGATCGAGGGAGCGAGGGCCCCAATAATAAAAATACATTTCACAGTGTGGCACCTGAGGGCCACAATATGGCGCTGGTTTTCAGTTTTGATCTAAGGACAGTCAAGGTTGCTTCTTGATTGATTAATTTTTATTAATATTTATTTTGATATTTATCAATTCATGTCCACATTCACTATGTCAGTGTCAATCAAATGAGATACACCAAATTATTATAGTCTTGCATGAAGTGTGTGTGTTGGGAAGGGGGGGCTCCTTTTTTTCAATTTCTATGTCATTTCTGATTTAGGCAGGCAAGACACTCCTCTCCCTGTTCACTTTCACTCTCTCCTTTGAATGGACAGCGGAGCATTCCCCAGCCAGAGACAGGGACAGTCTCTCCATCTTGTCCTGGATGTTCTCCGGGGTCTCTTCCCAGAAAGACATGTCCTTAACTCCTTCGCAGGGAGATGTTCAGGGGCCTCTAGACCAGACGGCCAAAACATCTCAGCTGGCTCTTCTAAATGTAGAGGAGCTGTGACTCAACAGAACAGAGTCACCTCAATTGTGGGTGACACTGCTCTCTCAGAGGAGGTGGGAACACATGGATGACTCTGATTACTCCCAAAGCAAATACCTATGAATTTGTGTAACTCACAACAAATGTGTTCATATAATAGTTTCCTTACAGTCGTCCTTTTAAATAGATGGTCATGCATAAATGCTGCATGTACGGTATTTGGTTTAAAATCTTTGGATTCATTTTAAAAATGCCTGCAGCTCAAAGCAGATATCAAATATTTTGTCTCATGTTTGATTACTCAATTTATTATTTTAAAACACAGGAGAGGACACGCAGTCGCAGCCACAATTCTGCATCATTAAATGCTGCCGGGCCCGAATGGCCTACCGGGTAGGATGTACATTTATGAGTCCAGCTTCTGGCTCATCTGGAGGAAAGGCATGCTGCTCTGGCTGTGTTATTTCAATCTCTATGATTCTAAACAATCAACACAGGTCAATAAAATTGTGAATTAGAAAAATCCCCCTCTCCGTTTTACTGACAGTGATTCTGGACTTTGTGCTCTGACAGATTGTGTTCTGAATGCTGTTTGCCTGCCTTTTAGCAACAATGAAAATCTTCAGGTAAATTCTAAGCATTAAAATGACAGGGATATAAAAGGCAAAATGACATGATAGAGTGGTTGATATTACAGCATCAACTGAGCAGCTTTGACATGTTTGTTGGCTAAAACTTGCCATCATGATGCTAATTCCAAGGAATGCAGCAAAGCCCCAACTTACCAATATCATAGACCTAATAACACGATTATTTATTTAGTTCTGTAAGTGAGAGGGTGACATATGGCGTAATATCTGTCAACAGAAATACAGCACAAATGCAAAATAGAAGTTGCGGTCAGTGTGACATCAATGACTCCTCTTATTTAGCAAGAAATAAAACTGGATTAAATCGGCAGGAGGTTACAGTGAATGCCATGCTTAAAAAGAAAGACTAAACCTCCAATAAGTCAGTCAGTCACTGCAAATTAAACTAAATTATGCACACATGCACACAATGAATGTGCATGCATGTGCACACACATCTTGTGCACATTTTTGCACTTTCTCCTGGATCAATGGTGTTCATTGATCAAGGTGGTGCTCAGTATCAAGCCTCCATTGTTATATCCAACTTTTGCCCTTCTCATTTTCCTCTAATCTGGACAGGCTCCAATGTTTTTGAGGATTTTATTTATCATTATTATTATTTTGGGTTTCTTTCCCCAGCTTTTTGTTTAAATTGATGTAATTGATTTTAAGCCTAGTAAACCTGCAAACCTGAAAATCATCTGCTATGCATTTAACAATTCCAAAATTGGCAAGCTAAAGTTCCCCACTTAGTTTGCTCACATTATGTCAGTTTATTGTTTCAAACATTATAATCACGTTATGCACACTTTAGAAAGTCCATAACATTTTATGTTGACTAAATTTGTAATGGGCAGCAGGGCGCTACAGTGGTAAGCGCTGTTGCCTCACAGAATGAAGGTCACAGGTTCAAATCCAACGTGGGGCCTTTCTGTGAGTTTGCATGTTCTCCCTGTGTCTGCGTGGGTTCTCTCCGGGTACTAGTTGAACTGCACGTATGAAATGTCAAAGAAGCTTTGAGTCGGAAAAATCACCTTGGAATATTTTTCCGGAAACGATCATTCTAAAAGCTGTCCTGAACCAGCTGTAAAAGAAAGCATAGATGAATGGATTGAGCATGGAGTTTGATAGTGCAAGCCAGTTGAGTGTTTCAAACACAGCAATAGACACTGACTCACGACTGAAAGACAGAAATGTCATGCAGAAATAGAAAGGAGTCCAACAGCACAGGAAAACCCCCAAAATGATAGCCAGAGTTGCTGTAGCCTTTCTTTCTACTTTACTGATAGATCCACCTGCCTTCATGCTCTGGATGCTCCGCGCCTGTTTCTGCGCAACCAGGAATATCTTCAAGTAAATGCAGAGCATTATCATTACCGGGAGGTAGAATGACAAAATGAGACCCATGACGTTTGCCAATAGAATATTATTTGAACAGTTTTCTTCACATTTATCCGGATTTAATCCTGAAAGTATAACGCCAAGTCCAATCAGAGCAGAAATAGTCCAGCTCACCAGGATCATGGCGGCAACAACTTGGTCATTTATTTTCGTTTTGTATGTCAGAGGCTGACACACTGCAAAATATCTGTCTATAGAGATGCAACACAAGTTCAGAATGGAACACATGCACAGGGATATGTCAAAGCTGTCTCGCACTTTGCAAAATAAATCTTCATTCCAACATGAGCTTACGGAAAACGCCATGCTGAACGGAACAATGACAACTCCAACAAGCAGGTCGGCCACAGCGAGAGACAGGATGAGGTAGTTGGTGGGAGTGTGGAGCTGCTTGAAGTAAACAACGGCGATTATTACAAGAACGTTTCCACCTATGGTGACGGCACATAAAGTCCCACATATAACAGACAGTAAAACACATACTGTAGAAGCGCTGCTCAGTAATATGTAGGATGCATTTCCTAATTCGTAGCAAGAGTGGATTTTATTAACAACATAGGTTAAGTTGACGATGGGTTCTGGTTCCATGCCTCTGGGCTCCTGCAAGAGAGCAATAATGGTGAGAATTCATTTGTTTGCACTTTTTAAACACACACACACAGAGAAAGAGAACAACAAGATCACAGCGTAATATCCGTAAAGACGCACATGAGTGTTTGATGGATCCTCAATGAGCCGCCGCCGCCGCTAGAGAAACAGCAGACCTATTACTGAGATTTGTACGTATCAAGCATCATCGTCACAGTGCCGTAATTAATATTATTGTAGTGCAAGTACACGCCCCTAATTTTTCCCTTCAGATGAAGTCGCAAGTGAAAATACAATCCAAAAGTAGGCAACAATTAATCAAATGAGGTTTATAATAGTTGCAAAATATTTGTCTGTGAACATTTCTAATAGATCATTTGAAAGATAATACATTTATATTGATGTTGAGTTGACCGTAAAACAAAAGTACATAATTATCAGTGAAAGGGTTTCGACCCAGCACCAATCCAGCTATTATTAGGTTGTTCTTATTAGGGATGTCCTGATCAGGTTTTTTTTTTAACCTCAAGTCCGAGTCATTTGATTTTAAACCGATACCGAGTCCCAATCCGTTATTTCTTTAATATATATAAAAAAAAATATAGACGAGTGAAAAGCGGATCTCACTCTGTGCCTCAGCGTAACTACTCCGGAGCTGAATTCACCTTCAGCGTCGAAGCACTCGTTTACATTCAATAGCTTTGTATCTGAGAAAAGGTTTCTATTTCGGTCCATTTTAGATAGTTAAGTGCATTTCAACGATTTGCGTGTATAAAGGCGATCTGAATCTCAGGGCCAGGATCACGAAGAGCAGAAACAAAGCGTCGACTGGACCTTTAACAAGACTGCTTGAAGACGCTTCACCTCTCGGTTCGGAACTGAAGAAGCCTCTTGGATGAGAGGTGAAACGTCTTCAATCAAACCTGAACAAGTCCAGTTGATGCGTTGTATTTTTGTAACTCTTGATTTACCTCGCTCTGGATAACTTTGGGCCAGATATCGAACCTGCTGTCCAGTGTTTCTGGATTACCTTCCGCCAGCATGCCTACAACTATGGAAGTTGAAAAAAGATTCCTTTAAAAAAAAAAGAAGCTTTGCACTAGAGAACCTCAAACAATATCCACCTTAACTTCTATTTTATTGTTTGTATTTAATAAAAGATATACAGTTTCATTCCTTTTCTACTTGACCTTTGCTTTGTGGCCTTTTTCCTGATTTTTGGATTGTTGATCCAAAGGTTCACCTCATAATCGGGTCTCTAGTTACATGATGGGAGGCAAAGACCTTCAATTAGAGGTGTGAATGTATGCTGGGGTTACTAGTCCCAGACCTGACACACACACACACACACACACTAGCAGCAACATCTCACCTCTTCAACATGGGGCCTTATTGTTTTCAGAAATTACCACCAACTAATGGACTGACTAATGACGTAAGATACCGCAGTATCAAATTTAATGAGCAACAAAACAACAACAACGATACATTTCAGGGAATACAACATGTTTACGCCCTGGTTGTCAAGGCAGACATTGTCTTTTCTGTTGCATCATGGTGTTCCGTTACTGTTCACACACACACACACACACACAAGCACGTACTTTGTGTGGGAGCGGCCTTCGCTGATGGAGAACAAGGGGCTGGTGCTGGTCAGACCACTGACAGGGAGCAGCAGGTCGGATGCTGACTGGGCCACCAACGATGAAGCCGACGGGTCCTGAGGCAGCTCTGTTGTGCTGAGGAACTGATGGAACTGCGGAACTGTGAGGATGAGCAGCCGGTCAAGAGGCCAGCAGGTCAATCAATGACATGGTGAACCGCGGCTGACATGAGGCGAGCGGCCCAGTGGCTCGCCAGCACATAATGGTTTCTATAGAAGTCAAAGAAAAACATTCAAATACAAACATAATACATACAAGAAGAAATCCACAGAAAATTACAGGCAACAAAAAAACCTGCAAAATGGAGGTTGTGTTGAAATAAAAACAAAATTAAGAAGAAATACATAAATTGAAGAAAAAGCGTCTCAGGAAAACGTTCGACATGGGATTAAGAGACAACCAGAAACACAGAGACAGGACAATGAGCTAAATGCACAACTTGCTTCTTTCTCAATTCTTAAGCCACAAGCCTTCAAATATAGTAGTTAAAGATGTACTGTGTCAAAGCAGTGCAAGCAGGCTGTGCTATTTGAATTCTTAGAAAGCAGTTAAATGTGGCCTTCTATTCTTGAGCACCAAAGCATCGAATTAATATATCCACAAAGTCCCAACGTTTCTTATAAATGCGTGATGATTAGTTTGAGTATTTATTAACAAAACAGCAGCACAATGGATGCTGTGGCCTTAACTTGTTGAGGCTGCATCCTGTTGAAGGTCGTGGTGCCGGCATTGAAACACAGCTATGGACAGGCGAAGCGGACTAATCTGAACAGCCACTGAATAACTTAATGACCGATGCTGTCCATCTTCTTATGAGGACAATCTGTCTTTGTCGAACATGCAAACTCCTCACAGAAAGGTCCCGAGTTGGATTTAAACCTGTGACCTTCTTGCTGTGAGGCAACAGCGCTATCCACTGCGCCACAGTGCATGCTGATTATTATGGCAGCTCACTAAAGAATGAAGTAAGTTCATATTTTATCCTTCAACTGGTCAAAAGAATCATCCTCAAATGTTCCCCGTTTTGTGACGCTGCAGTGGATAAAAGAGCTTTCTTTTTTTAAATTGTTTTATTTTTCCCATCATCATTTCTTTCCATTTAAATATTTTCTTTATTGATTTTAATTATAGATTCGTAGCTTATGGCTTCACAGTTTATTTTCTGTATCTATCGTGACCTTTGCTTCAAATCTAAAGTTTAACGCGTGTTGATCCAAGCGTTCGCTTCATAATCGTGTCTCTAGTTACACGCCTCAATTAGAGGTGTGAATGCATGCTGGGGTTATGAGTCCCTGGCCTGACTTTGTCTCTCTCACACACACACACAGGCAGCAGCAGCATGTCACCTGTTCAACCTGGGGACTCATAGCAAGCCTTAATAGGACAAAACAAATTCATGACCACCTAATGGGCTGAATGATGACATAAGACACCGCAGAGTCCACTTTAATGAGGAACAAGACACAAACAAATCATCTTCAGATAGATTAGGGAATACTTTGTGTTGCTTGGCAGAAGTTTTATTTGGTTTAAAGTTGCAACAAACACACAGAAGAATAACTATCAAGTCAACAGTTGTTTATTACCTTTGACAGTCTCCGTCAGTCCCTCGCTAAGGAGTTGAAACTAAAGGTCACAGAAGGTCATTTCTTAACAATTTCCCTCAAAGAGGCAAAAAAATAATAAATTCTGACTTGATTATTTAAATTATTTCTGATTTCAACACTACTGTGGTTCAAGGGAAACACACATACACACAAAACAAAAACTAAAAAATGATAGATAGATAGATAGAAAGATAGATAGATAGATAATAGAAAGATAGAAAGATCACATCTGCAGTGATAGAAGAACAAGGTTTTCCGAAAAAAAGCCATTTTGACATCATCAAAATACTACATTAGTTCAAAAGTGTGTCCAGACCTGTAATACAAACTAGTAGTACTCATGAAGTTGCAAGTTGTGTCTATTAAATTATTATGTATTATTAATCATGGTGCTTTTAATCAGCTTTTACTGTTAAGGGCCATTGCTTCTTTATTCTTTGAGGTCTATTTTCAATGTTATACATACTTTTTCCAGGAGTTCTAAGCAGAGCTGTGTGATGTAGGTTACTATTTTTCCTGTTTCCCTGACCTCTTGGATCCTGTTCAGACCTCTCTTTTCTACTGCTTTACTCTCCCTTACTTCTCTTGTTTAAGATTAGCCCAACTTCCTTTCCACGCTCGACTGATGTCAGATAAATCACAAACATGTAGAGTCCATTCGTAAAACAGTTTAATTCACTGAATGTCCTGCATTGTGTTACTCTAGGACTGATTTTATTGTTAAAGATGATTTGTTAAAGATGATTTGCAGATTTTTAACCAAATCACTGCTTTCTCTTGCTGCTGGCTCACATATATATTATTTTACACATATATTCTCTTATGTGAGAACATATGCATTTCACTTGTTGCATAAACGTCTTTCTTTCAGATTTCAACTCCCAGATAAATAAAAAAGCTTTATCTTCATGATATTGATTGATTATGGGGGGGGGGGGGGGAGATTAATGTTTTCTGTCAATTTGGTACTACTATTGCTTGTTCTCGGCTTCAGACTGTGTCCATGGAGACTGATATTCAACAATATGGAAGTACAGTCTAGTTTTCAACAGCAATAGAACTGACAAATCAGCAGGTCCTCTATGAGGAGGAGAGAGTGAAATAATTTAAATATTGGGTTATTGTTTTTTTCATAAAAGTGCAGCAGCAATATTTTAATGATACAAATCTGGTTAAAGAGTTTATTTGTCATCCATTAGGGATGACAAATAAGGGATTAGGGATACAAAGGGATGTATTGAATAGGAGGAACAGGTTATGTTCGAGCTTGAGCACCACGTTTATTTTCAATTGTGAGAACACCATCCAGTGGTTTCTTCGTGGTACTACAACTCAAGTCGGCAAGCCCTCTTATCACCTGCTTGTGTTCCCATGCTGCACGTTATCTGATTCAAATTACTGCGAGGGTATTTCTTTATCTCTTTTTAATTATTTCGCTTGGATTAAAAGTTTTTTTTGTGTTACATCTGTTGGCACCTAACTCGTTCTGTTTGCTACAATTAATGTCTAGAAGCTTGTTTTGGGCTTTTTGACTGAGAATAGTTCCAATTTTAAGAGCCCTACTGGTCTGTCTGTTTGATCACATATTCATGCAATAGACTTCATTTACAGTATTCCATTTTAAAATCATACATATATTTGTAAGTCTTGATTACATTGAAAAGACATAAATAAAAATAAAAGTCTTAAACATTTGTTAAATCTGCTTAACAGTAGCATTATTATTACTTGTTGACGAAAATAAAACATGTATATACATTTTAATAAATTCGTTGTGATAAATGATTATATAATGAAACAATGTAACATTGGATTAGACGTGCAGGAAATAAGAAGCAAATTATACGTACCTTACTATGGTGACGCTATGGCCTGACCCTACTCTGTCTTTGATTGGCTATAGGAGGAACAGCGTTGTACTGCCAGCCAATCAGAGGTAGGGGTAAGAGGGCTCGCGGCGTTGCCGTAGTGCAGTGGCAGCGGCGAACGTCAGTGGGCGGGACCTGGAACCAAAACACAAAACAATGGCGGCCGGGAGTCCTAGCCGACCGTACCATGTTATCATTTTCGGTGCCTCGGGGTTCACGGGGCAGTTTGTCGTGGAGGAGGTCGCTCGGTGCGCCGCAGAGAGGTCCACCGGCGGCCCCCTAAAATGGGCTGTTGCCGGGAGAAGCAGGCGACGACTGGAAGAAGTGTTGAAGCGAGCAGCGGGGAAGTTGTGTACGTGCTATTAAAATCAGGAGATGCTAACTGTCCGAATGTCTCTGTCGCTAACTCGCGTGATCGATAATGCAGCGTTCGTTGGGGGGGTTGTCGCCGGAGACCTTTGGCGCACACGCACCTTGACGTGATTCCTGATCCTCTCTCTCCTCTCCCCTCAGCTATGCCGGAGCTGACGGCAAACATCGAAAGCGTTGTTGCCGACGTTTCTGTCGAGGAATCGCTGGACGTCATGTGTCAACAAGCCGCGGTGATCCTCAACTGCGTGGGGCCTGTAAGTTTGCACACCCGGACGCTGCCAGGAGGTGATGAAGGGATACCGGCTCGGGTTTGGATCTTGCGTTTGCGTGTCCTCAGTACAGGTTCTACGGCGAGCCGGTGGTCAAAGCGTGCATCAGAAATGGGGCTCATTACCTGGACATCTGTGGAGAGCCTCAGGTACGTGTGTCAGGTTTTTGATTTGTAGGAATCTCATTTAAATAGCTTATTATTTGCCCAAAATAGGAGGTCTTTAGCAAACGGCTAATGTATCGTATATGATTGACTTTAATAGGCAATCTGTTTTGAATACTTGTATTGATTCCCCATCTGTAGTTCCTGGAGCGGATGCAGCTAGAGTACCACGCCGAGGCGCAGGACAGAGGCGTGTATGTGATCGGCAGCTGTGGCTTCGACTCCATTCCTGCAGATCTGGGTATTCTCTACACAAAGAGCCAGTTCAAAGGTAAGAATCGTGAGTCACAAGCCTTTTGAATTGTTGAAAAACAGTAGAAAAGGAGTTGATCAGCTTCAAAGTATTGTTTGATTGCATTGAGTTATCAATAAATGAAAATAAAGTAATATTTCTTTGGCGGTGTGAGGGCAAGTTGCGATTTTGTACTGGATATTGTAACCGAAAAATAAAGAAACCATTCATTCGTTCATAAAGGTTTTTTTTTGAAGACGCTACATATTTATGAATGTGAGGTTGTAGCGGAAAACACACCAAACACTTTTGTTTACGTCTTTTAAATATTCAACCCAAACGCGTAAAATCGACGTGATTTAGGAAATAGATGAATTTATTGATTTCTAAAGTAACATCCAGTAATTTTGATTTCTTATTTTATTGACCTTTTGAAGTTGTCATCGATTTTCCAGACCGATGGAGAAGCAGAGTTTTTTCTCTCCTGTTCATACAAATATTCAAGGTTTGGGTTTTAATTTGAACTTTTGATTTCAGGAACGCTGACGGCTGTGGAGAGCTTCCTCAAAATTACCGGTGGGCCTGAGGTACCCTGGACAGCTGCAGCTTTTGCATTGCACGATGGGAAATGTAGTCCCACTTTTTCTAAAAAATGTGATGCAGCTCCTGATTTTGTGTGAATTTTTATGAATTTAGTATCACTGAGAAAATCAGAATTAAGATTAAATGTTCATTCTGAATTCATTTGTACTCACCATATGTTCATGTCATATGAAGACCTTTAGTAATTAATGAAACTGAAGTATAACACGGACATTTTAGTGGCTGCAACAACAGCCATTGTTCTACAGTAAGTAACAGAATCCCATCTCATGTCCCTCCACTTCAAACCTCTGGTGTTTATTTAATGAACGCTTGTTTTCAGCGGCACGATGGAATTTAATCTCCACCCTTGCAGGGTCTGTGTGGCCATGACGCCACTTGGCAGTCTGCTGTGTACGGCTTCGCTGACAGAGGATCTCTCCGCCAGCTGAGGAGGAAGTTTGGCCACAAGCCGCTGCCTGTGGTGGGAGCCCGAGTCCACAAGAGGTGAGGCTGCAACGGAGCAACGACTGTCTGGTTTGTATTATTATCAATATTTCCTCACTTCAAAAGGGCGCGCTCGGCAGGGTGGAGAGCGGAGGGTGTATTCAAGCTTCACACCGCGAAGGATCATTGTTCAGTTTCACCTACATTTCATTCGTTTTATTTTAACAATTTCATATTATTTTCAAATTCGGTGTGTGTGTGTGTGCGTGTAGGGGTTCTGTGTTTTTCAGCAAGGAGATCGAGCAGTACGCCATCCCGTTTATTGGCTCTGACCCTTCAGTGGTGAAAAGGAGCCAGCGTTTCCTTTATGAGGAGGAGCAGCGATCACCAGTGAGGCTACGCAAAGTCTTTGTTATTTATTGCCGTAGTTGTGGAACCAGTTGAAGGCGAGACGACACGCAAGCCACATGCCCCCCTTCCCCACCCCCACCCTATTTGTACATTGATTCGGCGTTAAGTTCCACGCAGGTGATCGTTTTTCATCCACGCTGGATGCAGTAAAGGTTTTCTCTTCGCTTCATTGCCGTTCTGCTCTTCACACCCACCTTTCCCTCCACCCACAGGTCCAGTACAGCGCTTACGTCGGGGTTGGCGGTCTCTTCTCAGTCGTGAGGTTATTCTGCGGCGGCCTAATCTTCTGGTTCATGGGAAAATTGAGCTTAGGAAGGAAACTCCTCACCACGGTAGCTACGCTCACTTTATTGTAACGTCTGAATTGCTCTCCCAGAGAAGATAATAAAAGTAGCAGAACCTTTAAGACTCTTAATTTGATTGTTAAAGGGATTATTTGTCTTTCCTAAAGTTCCCGTCATTCTTCTCCTTTGGCTTATTCTCCAAGTCTGGCCCAACGATGAAGCAGGTAACACAAAGACTAGACTATATTTCTATACATCGGCGTTTATTGTTTGTGTTGTTAAATCTTTTTCCTTGACGCTTCCTCTTTCTCTCAGATCGAGGACGCCTCTTTCAACCTGACGTTTTTCGGGGAGGGTTACTCCGAGGGTTCGGACCCCACGCAGGGCAGGCCCAACGCGAAGATCTGCACTCAGGTCGTAGGAGCAGGTAAACCCACCCTTCATGGAGCGAGATATCAAAGAACAGAGCTTTGCAGCCTCATTTAAACTGACCAGAGACCAGTGAGAGGCTGCAGCAGAGATTTCTCTTGAAAACCAGGGCCAGGGCTAAATCAGGGTTTCTGGAGACTTGGATTAGTCTGCACCGGCTGTAGGGAGTCAGTTTGTTCTTTTAACTGTGAAACATGTTTGTGTTTTTGTGTCGACGCAGAGCCTGGTTACGTAGCAACGGTTTCCACGCTGGTCCAAGCAGCTGTAACGCTGCTGAATGAACTTCACTCCCTCCCCAGGAGGTCAGCTCAGTTTACTTGTGCTTCTTTTTACTGTGAGAATCATTTTGCCTGCATCATCGAACGCTTTCTCTCTGCTGTCATCGACAGAGGCGGGGTTTACTCTCCAGGAGCTGCTTTCTATAGAACCAGCCTGATTGACCGCCTCAATAACCACAGTATCAAGTTCTCCGTCAAGAGCAGCCAGTAGACATTTATTAATCTGAAGGTCACACTGAGTGGTTCCGATGATTTCCTAACGTCTACCGGAGACGACGCCTGAACCGTCATACAGACAACAGAAGTAATAAAGAGTTTCCAGATGACTTTAAGATCCCAGTGTTTACTTTCATGCCCTTTTTCTGCCACTAGGTGTCAGTGTCTCCCATGCTTATAAGTACTAACACGTCACAGCCTGGCTTGACAGTAGAGGTCATTTGGTGCCTTTGAGGATGAAGAAACATTAAATCTATGGAAATGGAGGCACCGTTTACTACATCTGCCTCCTTTATCCTCAACATTTCTTGTCACCCTCCCTCATTCAGAGGCTTTTCTGTATTTCCTAAGGCATCTACCTGGAGGTACAGAGAGTCTGATGGAGGCAGCGGGGGGACCAGATGGGGAGGTGGCAGATGGCGAAGTGTTCTGAAAGTTAGAAATGGAATCTTGAAATGAATACTGAGGTTAACAGATGACTCGAGGGCTGACATATCGCAAAGAGATTTTGGTGCTATAAGCCAGTGATTTTGATTCTTCAGTTGGTGGGTGAAAGACTCGCAATAAAGACAGACACGGGCGTGTCCAGGGTTTATTACTTTTAATCAATTCAGCTAGCTACAAAATGTCCACCACTTCACACACTGACAGGACACAGAGAGGGAGTCTTTAATATTACATGCGCCGAGGACATCAATCCCACCGTTGAACCTATTGTGTCATTCAGGTCTACGTATTTAATCACCTTCTTCTAACTACTCAACATTTTTGGCGATTTGGTGTGCATAGCTCTAAAGTACAGAAGCAAAAAAAAAAAAAAAAAAACGTTTGTATTTTATATTCCAGAGTAAAGTTATTGTTATCCAATATGATCATTATTATTATTATTTTTACCAATAACAAACCACACAGGGAGAATAAACTTACAGGTACAGTCTTCTTATAAAAGTAAGGTCTCTCAGAAATATGTGTCTTTGCTTTACATTGCAAACGTTCATTTTTCTCAGAGCATCCAAAACCTATGTTACAGTTACACAACAGTCCTCATCTTTCACCACATCGTCAACATCTTCATCATTGAACTGCATAATCATTTAGAAAACAGGTCATTGTGTTTTGTTTTTTTTGCAATACAACCCCCGAGTCCTCGTATGTTTTCGTCTTCACCTCGCATTTTTGATCCCTTTTGCATTATTTTACAACAAAGATGGTCACAGTCGGTAAATATATCGAGACAAAAAGAGTGGCACTATTGCAAACTTGCAGGAGTATGGAACGATCAACTGTGTCCTAATACTGAGCATGCGTTTTGTCAATTTGCTACCGCCATGTTATCATTTTTTATATATATTTTTCAGACAGGTTTTTATGTATAAGACTAAAATCTACCATTTGTCATGCAGAGAACGCACATTTCACGTCACTTGGAATGCAATGTCTAATACGGCTACAGAGAGACTAGGTTGCACATTGTCTAAGCAGTAACTCAGCATGACTGCGATGATTGTAAGTGCGCTTCTCAATCCCGTTCGTCCGTACTGCTGCTCAGTAAAGTTTTACTCGTGTGTTTTCCCCCCCATTGGCCTTCCCCCTTTCTGTTGCGACAACACCAAAAATAAGGCGCATGACAGTAGCCTAAACGGAATGACACGGTTTTACTTCGACGATACCGAGATACTGCAACGGAGAAAGAAAAGAGTTAAAAACAAACGGCGCATTCCTGTTATATACTCGTCATCCAGTGCAGTGTATTTTCATTTTATATATATATATTATATATAAAATGAAAATATATATATATGATGGAATAAATAAAGTGAATAAATTAGATAACGTGAATAAAAACTTCACAGGTGAGCTAGAGATCCATCAAGTCAGCATTATATACAACCTTTGGAAAGAAGAATGATATACGGAGTATAAGAAACCATCTTTTTACGAGGACAATCATCTTGAAAAAGCTCGACAGACGACACAGAACAACATTTACAATGGGGAAGGGAGGTGATATGTGCATGTGTGCAAACCCAGAAGGTCAATACCATGATGAAAGCATGTCGGCGCCTGTCGATGTGTGGCGCGGGACGCCCCGGCTTCTGGGCTGGGGGGGGCGGGGGGCGTTTAGCCACTGCCCAGCATCTTTGTGGCGCGCTGGTTGGCCTCGTCAATCCTGGTCTTGTTGGAATCAGCCTGGGTGACGAAGAGAAGACAGGAGGAAGAGAGTTTCAGCTCAGCTCCGAGCATAGGAGGAATATAGATTTTTTTCTAGCAACAGTTCAGTATGTCAATCATGAATTCAATCATTTTGTTTTTTTCTGTTCGAGAATAAAGACGTTGCTTTTCCTGATTTTAAAGTTAGCGCCAACTTCCATGCCTGTTCCATATTGAACTCGTATCTCTTCTGTTACTTTTCTATGTGGCTGGATAAAATCAACAGCTGCTTAATACTCGTGAAAAACAATCATTATTGTGACTTTTAAAGGCTACTGCACGACATCTGTACCGTGATAAGCGCTGTGGTATAGTCAGAATGCAATCTGGATGCGTTTCATACCTTCTCCATGATCCTGTCGATCTGGCGGTTCTGGGTATCGATCTCATTGCCCATGTCAAGGGCCATGTGGCGAAGGTTACCGATGATGCCACCAACCTGCTCCAGGTTCTCGTCCATCTCGTTTTCCCGGGCATCTTCTGTTACCCTAAAGTTACACACACACACACACAACGTCTGATCACGTGTCTGACCTCAGACCAAGCGTCCGGTCGAAACAGTTATGGTTGGACTGTTTGCTTTATCTTAAATTCAGAATTGAGTTTGCGCCCCAAGATCAAACCACTGAGGAACCCTTCTGGAGCACCGTGTTGATCCTCCAGCTCGCTCTTACCTGCGAATGAAACCTCCACTGATGGCCATCTGTTCGCGCTCGTCCACCACGCGGGCGGGCTGGCTGGCCACCACCCCGTCCTGGTTGTTGCCCCAGGCCTTGCTGGCCCCGCTCTTCATCCTGGCCGGTTGCAGCGAAAGCAGAGGATGACGAGGGACAGTTAGTCAACAGTTCCACCGGAGGATCCCTCTCCATCACCCAGGCTGGCTTCCCACTAGTCAAATCTGCAGTGTATTTATCAGAGTCATGCATCCAGCACATAAATACATGGCGAGGACTAGATTAAGTCAAGCAAAGCATAGCAGGCATGGATTGGCTGGTCGACTGGGTTTGAACGGTGGAAGCTCATTCTGCTGCTATAGACAATAGCGCCGTGTGTGTGATGTTATATCTCGTAGTTATATAACATCCTGTTCAGAATCAGGCACAAGTCACATCTGCTTTATATCCGAGGCATGCATTCTAAAAGCTTCAACATGTTGGATGACGTGTGTGTGACAATACCCCGTCTCTTTTTTTTAATAAACCAACCTACTGGCAAACTTGTAAGTCATTGCAACACTACCCCCCCCCCCTCCCCCCACTCCCACAGGTACATGTCCCAGTGTGACAGAGAACAGAGAAGAGATGAGCTTCTGGCAGACAGACAACACAGGAGCGTCACACCGTTGGGAGGGACGACGGTAAACGTGGAGAACGACTGCCAGATGACAAAAGGAGACAAAACAAAACGAGAGACTGGAGGGAGTCAACAGAGAGCAACGCCACGGTGCCCCATCCTCCACCCCACCCTCACTCTGTCCTTTATAAATGCCAACGCTTTTCTTTCAGGTCCCAAAAGGATCAGGGTGAGCTGCAGTGTCAGGTCACGGCGAATGAAGAGTGTCATAGGGATTTTTTTTCCCCCCTCTGTGTAGCGAGCGAATGTACGACACTCCAGCTGCGCCACAATACTGTCTGGAATAATTCACAGGATACCCAAAATACCTCTCAAGCTGTCCAAAAGTGACAATCCCAGGAAATAAGTCTCACATCTAGGCTGGACACGCAGCTTCTCCCTCTTTCTGGCAGCGATCTGCTCTTTCTTTGCTTGTGTATTGCATCAGTTGAAGACTTTTGCATGTATTCAAGCTGCATCGGCGACGGCGATGGCTCAGCCTCCTACACTGCTCTTATTAATAGAAATGGACGGAGGCATTGCTTAGCTCTCAGTCCCCGCTGACACACACTGGTGGTGATATCACACGCTTCCCTGTTCAAATTGTTTTTTAAATCTTCCTACATCGTTGTTCTCAGCTGCTTTGCTTCCCTTCCGGTAGCTAACCATTTATTATTAATTTTTTCCTCCTTTGCGATTCCTTCCAACGCCGTCTCAGAATGGATATGATGCACTCCTCTAATCAGCTTTGCTCGCTTGAACCGAGATGATCTGATTAGATCATAGGAGTATTGCGGTAAAACTGAACCCTATCGAATTTGTTCTCCGGGCAGCCTGAAAGTGGAGCTATCGACCAATCAGAATCCAATGGCATGCAAGTCAAGCCATAATCTAAACGCATCACGTACGAGAAGTCTGCTAATTCCGAAACACAGCCAGCACGCTGAGGGGATTAAAAACAATTATGATGGAATTAAATCTCTCTCTCTCTGAGTGTTGACTTAATCCATCAAAAATGCCTCCATTGTCTCTCTAAGACCTACAAACATTTATCTTGAGTCTAGCTTCTAGCACCGACACAGAGCTCCCCTGTCGCTCTCCCTCACTTTGAATCTTTCGCATCGCCATTTTTGTCTACTTGTGACGTGCTCATCTCCTTCCTTTATATGCATTTATCTCTATTTTGTATGATTTATTTTCTTTTCTCAAGCAATACAGGACTTACATAACAACGAGCATATTTCCTTCCGTTTCTTAGAGCTTCATAATTCTCCGCATCTCTAAAATCACCAAAATAGGACTGTAATCATATTCGAAGTAGAATACGCAACTATTTGTGCACACGTTATGTTAGTATACTGAATGTTCTTCGTTAAAATACAAATTGAGCTCAAGATTTTTCGACATTTTGGAAATATGTTCCTTCAAATTTTTCAAAATAAGGCAAATTTCAAAATAAGTCAAGCGACAGCGGTTTACAGGAAAAAAAAAGCCCCCAGGCTTTGTACTGCGCATGGAAAATAAAAATCATTCCCGAGTTTTGTATATTATCACCATCAACATCATCATCATCACCTTCATTATTTACACCAGCATCATCATGTGCAGCATTGCTGTTATGAATTGCATTGTCATGCATGCATGAGCATTCCAAGGGTCATGCTCGCCAGTCATTCCATGTCATTGGCGCTTGAAGGTTCAATAATGGTGGAGGGGAAGCGGGAGGGTGCTCGGAGGGAGACAAAAAAAAAGACATTTGCCTGCGAAGAGGTGAGGGTCTAGTGAGTGTTAGAGCGACGTGTTGGGCGGTAGAGATCATGCAGATGAGGAGAAGTGTCAAACAGTCCTGGACCAGGCTGACCAAAAGCATTTTGGGACCCAGATGACTAAATTCCAACCTGGAGATGATCTGAGTGCTAAGATGCTTCGGGAGCCCCAGCCCTGCTCTTTTGGTTAAATTGAAGCGATTTTACGTTTTGGGGAGGCCAACAGTTTCAGTCATTGCTGAAGACTCTTCTTCCCCTCAGTCAGTAGTAAAAAGCCCAAACATAATTCCTCCTCCGGTGGAAACAGTGCACGTTATAAGTTGGCCATTAATGAAAGTGTTTTGAGAAATGGAAGCCTGGAGATTGGCGCACCTGGAGAAGGGCACTTGGTAGAAGGGTGTGAAGAGAGGCACTTATCGGCACTTGATGAACCCTTGCCTTGGTTTAGTGGAGGAGAGCCCATGTGGGGGACTGAACTTATTGAGGTTGAATTTGTAGGATTTGGATCTTATTGGTTTATTTATTCATCCAGTTTGTGCAAAAGCAGCAGCAAAGAGGTAAATATACTTTGGTCGGGTGTTGACGTGGTTAATGATGTTTATATGTTGAAGGTATTGTTCTACTTTTCAATCATGCAGGGATTAATCCGATAGGATGACTAAGGGATATCCAGGTTGCTGCTATATGTTCCTGCAACTATCTATTTTTCTGGTCATTGTCCGATTTTCCTGTGTCCACCTCATACGAATGCTGCAGGGGCAGAGAGTATTCAGTTCTGGAGCTCATGGCCATTGTGATGTCACTTCTACCTCGATTATACTTTGATTATTAGATATTCTTATGTTTTTTGAATGGCAAGCAGGCAGGCAGGCAAGCAGCACCTACTTGTTACATGGACAGGAGCAAAGACCACAGAATTTCCCTAGATCGTTCAAATTCTTTTCTGCATCCTTCATGTCCTTATTGATTTGGTCCATTCCCTCCTCGATGCGCTCCAGTTGCTCTGATTAAACACAAGTCATTTATCCCCCACAGAACGATGCACGAGAAGAGAGAGAGAGAGAGAGAGAGAGAGATAAAGAGAGGACAAAGGAGAGAAGACAACAACTTCAGACACTCACTGTGACGAAAGAAAGTAAAAAATAATAATAGGAAAAACTGGACGCCACCACATATGTAAAGAACCTTTGGGGCACATTGTCAGTACCTACTTGTTACATGGACATATGAAAAGCCCACAGCATTTCCCTAAATCTTTTAAATTTTTCTCGGCTTCCTTCATGTCTTGGTTGATATGGTTCATGCCATCTTCAACACGATCGAGTTGCTCTGGTCAGGACAAAGGGATGACAGCAGTGGAATGAATTTCATTGACTGATTGGTTGACAAACGATGAGCTATGATGAGCAGTAAGAGAAGTCATCTGTGTCCTCTGCTGTGCATCAGGATGAGAGATGAAGACTGAGCTAAGCTTCTCTTGAAACAGAAGTTTGAGTACATATGGACTGTGGATCAAGGCCTTTATTTTGCTTAAAATAATTTATAATCCACTTATGAGGGCTTAGTTAACTGAAAAAGGATTTCATATATGGTTGGATTCTGGTTTATGAGAATCGGGGGCCTTTGTCATGCTGGGTGGATGGGTGGGTTGGTGACGGGGCTCCACGACACAAATAATTTTCCATCCTGATTGTGATTAGAGGGAATACGGTGCAGGCAGCGTGTGAAAGGTGAGACAGTTAAATATGGAGTGGATTCCAAAAAAAGCAGTTCATTGACTTTTTTTCAGATTTGCAAAATCCCTGGTTGGCATGCGGTAATTTAAAGCAAGAAAGGACGCATGCTGAGATAGATTAATTCAGCGTTTTATTTTCTCAAAAGCTAAACGCTGCAACCTCTGATGACTAGACTAGCTAAAGCATTAAAATACCATAGAGCGATGTCGATAACGCAGGGTCAGAGGGGAGACTTACAAACGCCTGTACGTCTGGAGTGGTGATCCCGTGGGTGCAGGATGGTGCTGTGGACACCAGCGATGAAGCTATAATGAATGGCCATGATATCTCACGATGCCCGCTATCAGCTATGTGGTGTTGCACAATTCCAATCATGTTTAACGTTGGTTAACAAACTGCATCTAACCAGGGATTGTACAAATCAACCTATGGACGGATAGAGAAGCGATTGAATATTTTGTCATTACCAGCTAAATCGATCAGTTTTATTTTGTTTTCTTATACACCTTCCGGACTTTTCGCATGGTCTGAAACCTGTTTGAGATTTTATGTTTCCAGGGAACATGTCAGGCCAAATTATAGTACTTAAAGAAGTAGCTTTTGACCAGAATCGAGATGTATTTGTAGAAGCGGAATATTTATGCCACATATTTGGCAGTAAGGCTCGTTGGCTGCAAAAATCTGTTGGCAATGAATTAAAGGTTAGTAAGTCAGTAGCATCAGTATGTCTGCATTTTAGTTATGTTACCATCCAAACAGGCTCGGTAAATCTAAAGGAGAATATAGGACCAAAATCATTAGCTGCCGCCGGGACAAACATTTTACCCTCTCTGGATTCTGAGAAATGAATAAATCAAACAGGGATTTGGCACTGCAGTGGGCACCATCAAGTGTTATTCTGTTAATGTTTTTGGCACTTTAAAGATGTCCTTTCGTTGCATCGCTTAGCTCAAAGACAGAAGACCTGCTGGGATCAAAAATGGTTAAAAAACGAAAAAGTAGGAAGCTACAAAAATAAAGTGTTAAATAAAAGGCACAAATTAATTCATTTGGAAATGCATGGGGTGGGGGGGAGCATAAGGCAATTCATTCATTCTTTCTTTAACACCAAAATGTCTATGAATAAATAATAAGGTCCCTTATGGTGCTCTCAGTATGTAACTGGAATCATGGAGTATTACTGGTACTAAATTCAGACTCACTACACAGCTTTGCTGAGTATGCATATATACATATATACAGCTTTACACACACACATATATATATTTATTTATAACTACTTGCCCCTCTGACAGACTTACCTCCTTGCTCATCCAACATAACCAAAGTCCTGATGCCAGCATCTTTGCTCTATTCCCCAAAGACAGCCGGGCGAAAAGAAAGGAGGGAGAGCGGGAGGAAGAATAAAATGAAGGTCAGTAGAGGTCAGTAAATTGAATTTTGTTGTGTGTGTTTGTACTGTGTGTATTTGCACGTATAACATAGAGGAGATTAACAGTAATAAAGGAGGGATCTCATTGGACCCTTGCCGTCATTGGGTTTCCACACACAAATGGCCCAGGATTGGAGATTTTAGTGTCTTCGCTCAGCCTTCATCTTTTTATTCTAACGCTTTGCTGTGAACCGTCTGAACAGATGAGGCTGCATGACGGCAACAGTAAAACCATTAGTCACTGATAGGCTGGCTCGAATGCGGGTTTTGATGCTGGCAGAAAGAGTGACTTCTTCTGCTTTGCTTCTTAGAAATGCAGCACTGCCTCACCGGGAAGTGGCACCTGGCTCAGACTGATGGGCATAAATAAGATTATAGTGTGTCGGTATATGCACACGCACACATACTGCCTCCTCAGCAGTTTGGGAGGAAAGTCACGCCGATGTTTTGAGAGGGAAGAGGACAGCAAAAAGGAAGCCGTCGTGTATAAATTATTCTGTAATCCAGCAAGCCTCCATCCCGAAGGAATTCCACAGAAGCCAAAACGGATCCCCGTGGAGACTCAAAGGGATAATCAACAATGATCCATGCAGGACTGGAGGCGGATCAATGTGGATTCCTCGTTCAGAGGTTTTAGGCTGATGCTCTTCAAGAGTTTTATATTTGTCAGATTACAGATTAACTCATCAAGCATAAAGCATCTACAAATGTGTAATTACCTCTCAGTTAAACACAGAAAATAACAACTACACACCGGAGAAGTATGAACATCTGTTTTAATTGTCGGCTCCTGTGTGTCTGCTGTTTGAGTTGAAGTCATTGCCCCGGTTCCCTACTGCTGAAAAACAACTCGAACTGCATGATATTAACTGGGTGGTACTTCATGGTCCTTTTCTTGTCGTGTCTTGTCTCAGATTTGATAAATAAACTCAAATTCTAAAGGTGTTTTTTTGTCCTACCTCCTCCACGAGCTGCAGCATACGACGAGTGCTCTCCAGGGACTGCAGAGAAATGAAACAAAGATCACAAGACACGTTAAAAGAGCTGCATCCGCCAAGAAGGGGAACAGAAATAAAATAAGGGCTTTTATAGGTGTAGAAAAAAAGCAACACTGGCATGTCTGTTCAGTGAACTGAACATAAGTGAGCATGTATCACAGTAAAGCGGAGTCAATGAGAACAATCAGCGAGGCACCAAACGGATCAATAGCTGCCGCTTATCGATCCGAGCGAGCAGGGATAGACTGTCGGCACCTTGATTATGGAATATCGTTGACCTGCTGATGGGAATGCTTTCTGGAATGTCTGATCTGTCTGCTTTGGATGTAAGAAGACAGCTTGTAGCTTGTCCGAGGTCGAGGAGCTCTCCAGTGATTTACTCTGGTAAGCAGCGCCGCTACAAAAGAGCCTGCACCTTCCTGACTGCTGAATGTTCCATCGCTCCCCTAAGAGGGGCTGCAGAGAAACTCTGTGATATCGCCTCCTCACAATGACACAGCGACCCCCCCCCGGGAGAGGAATCAAAAGGGGGCACAGCCGTGATTCCAGAGGCTATTTGTGATGTAGCAGCTCTTTGGTCTTTCTCTCTCTTTCCCTTTATTTTCATCGCTTTCCAAGACGAGTAACCAAAACACGCTTTTACTTCCATCTCAGAGCCGTCCTCTGTGCGTCTTAGAGAAGCATCAAGCCAGAGCAACAGAGGCTATAACCGTTATTCTGGTGCCGCCATTTTGTGCTTGACCCATGCCCATGTGCGTTTAATATTCTGCTCAGCTGCGCCAGTGTGAGTCGTGTGAAATGGGTGGGGGGGTTATCTGCGTCTCCTTTTCTCCCACGGCGACTGCTGTTGAAATAAAAACGTGCACCCAGTCTTAGGCAGACGATAACACGGTGCCGCATACTTCTTTTATAAACCCGATTTAAAAAGGCAAAAACCAGATGCAACCATTTGCTTATCATTTTTGTCATAATAGACAAGTAAAAGTCTGAATTACGCTTGTGTAAGATCGGATCTAACGGGTACGATGAAAGACATCCTGGAAACACTCAGTCATGACTTTCTATTTATAGCAGATATAGGCTCAGGGAAACATCATCACAGTTTAACTGAACTACATTTGCGATATCATAATCAACATTTTAATGCTACAGTATGATACAAATACATCCCATGCATCATGAAAGTGTAGCTAAAATAAATAGTGTTGATTTCAGACGTGTGAAACTGATGACACTAAAAGCAGCTTTAAATAAATGAAGAAATCCCATTTATTGTTTAAATTATTGTGTTTTTCACATTAAGAGCTTCTCGGATGGGCCGTTTGGAATGAACATGCGCTTGTCATTTGCTGGCGTGACCGTGAATAATCGTGCATGGGCGTCATAATGACACAGCTCAGGCCGGCGTGACGCATCAACTGTGCGGTTCTCACCTCGTCAGCCAGCTGGTCAGCACGTTGCTGCATGTCTGATAGCTCATTGCGCATGTCCGCGTCATCTGCCATGGCTGCTGGATGTGGGGGGTGGAGAGGGACTCCAACTGGGAAGAGATGATCCTAGTGGGAGTTTGGGGAGGGCTGGAAGACAGCGAAATAAAACGGTCAAATGCTGCGGCACATCGAGGGACAGGGAAATAGATCACTTTGATGATTTGACATTTGGATATTAGGCGGGGGGGGGGGGGGGAAAGGCATTTTGTAAATGAAAAAGAAATTCCAACAAAATGTGTCTTAATGAGGAAAATCATCATCATCGTCATCATCATCACCGCAGAACATTCGTCATACATCATCATCACTCTGTATTCTGGTCTGGGAAGGTACAACGCATTCTACAAGTGAGAAGATAAATACGATGATGATGGTTCAAGATTGATAGACGAGAAATAAATGAAGGCTCAAATGTCATAGAATGAAATAAAGCAGGAGAGCTATCCAATCAGGAGCGTCCGTCTCTCTTGCTGACTGTATCATGGAGGATTACAAAGCAGCAGAAGCAGCGGTGTCTGTTTGCATGGCAAGGAATGAATGGAAGGGTTAAATGGGATTCTGGAGGGTTACACACAAAGAGACAGAAATGGCCTCGAGGGGATCGTATCGCTCGCCAAACGGGCGTCTCCTTTTTCCCATAATGCCCCGAGAGCCAGGTAAGAACGACGATGACTCACTGACTGCTGGTTTGAAATCATTTTCTGGATCTTCTCAGGGAAACAAAAAGACCTGAGATTTGTTACATGACTCAGGTGATCTTAAACACCAAAGCACGGCTCTATAAAGGATCTGAAATGACTTCACATCTCGTCAGGACGATGTCATCGAAGTCAACGATACAATGTTTGGGTTGCTAAGTCACTGCGCATTTAGAGTAATGTATCCCCCAAACGTTGAACATTGTACAACAGCTTAGAGACATCTTCGTGTCAGTGTCCATTACTGTGATAGCGCCCCCTGATGGCTACAGGAAGCGAGCCCTATGCCATTCGACAGTGCTCCCGAGTTAAAGGCGTATAAAGTAGAACTTCCTGAGCAAAGATGTGCTGATCTGTACACAGGAAAACACATGAATCTTAATTACAGGATAATGAGTTTGGCTAGTGTGTTCTGGATGTCCCTGTGCAGTTATCAAATGACCTTCCTGTGGATGTGTCACACGAAAGCTGGATGTAAAACAGGGAAGGACGTTTGTTGACTCGGGCAATAACACCAAAACGTGTTCATCCGTGTTTGTTGAAGAGTTTCTAGAATCGAATGTTCAGTTTATACGATAGCTCAGTGGGCAAAGTCACCTGCAGTTTTTGATGGGCTCCGCCCCCTTAATTCATCTTTAGGGGAGCGGAGCGGAGATCATCCTATAAACAGAACTCAAGTGAGTTAAAATCATACGTTCCAGCGATGACATGGTTTTCTTCTGCAAAATCTGATCGACCATTTTCCGATTGGAGTAACAGGAGAGGAGGCGAGGCTCGTAAAAAACAGAGGAACGACACAAGGGAAGATCACGTTTGAAATGTTAACGCTCCGTTTGCTGCGCTCGTAAATGACTCAAATCCACTGCATGATATTCAGAATCTACGGGTCAGCCACAGATGGACATTTCTCATCACCATCGGAGAGAGCAGCAGGGCCAACAGAGCGCCTCAGATCCTGCCGTGCCATTTATGTCTGCTTCGCCACGCTCACATGTTCCGACCTCATGCAGAGCATATAAAGACATTTTCACGGCTTCAACACGGCATCCTAGAATGTCATGGCGGGAATCCTAAAAAACTAAAGGTACCCACTGCCCAGAGATGTTTGGATTAGTTTGTGGGTATAGTGCGCACATCAAATCGGCCACTATCGTATGGACGCAGCACAATAACCTCTGATTTCCCCGCGTTGTCTTCCATCGCTTCGCAGCAGCAGCAGCAGCCATGTTGGGTTACATAAACATCCCACCGGACTGTGCAGAGCGGTGCTTAATGTCTGAATCAAGTCAGAGCTTCAGGAGCACTTGGTGAATAGAGGGCATTGTCGCTCATCTAGTTACATAAGCAAATTCAAACCGTTAACTTTGAACAGGCCGCACTGACCTTTTGCTTTACGTCTCAATTACGAGCTTCTCGCAGTGCTTTGCATTTAACGCTGCCCCTCAGAGCTGCCTTGTTTTTAGCACTGGAACAAGTTCTTAATCTGGCATTTTACAGATATGTGGGCATACAGAGGCATTTAGGAGTCATGAATTGCAGCTTAACTGAAAGATACACGCTACTAACCAGTCAGTTAGCAAACGCAGCAACTGCAGGTCAGTTAGAACGAACTTTTCTGCTCAATGTTGGGGGGAAAACAGGCAAGTATCCGTCACAACCTCGACTTGTTATCAAGACCCAACAGTGTGACGATGCTTATCTCTGCTCACAAGCAGCTCTGTGGTTCACACGGTGCTCTACTCACGGCACTGAACTTCTTCCTAACCTGACTGGAAGACCTAACAAACCGCTCACCCGTCAGTTACGGAACGTTGAACTGGAAGCCGCTCCCGTCATCCATGGAATGCTAGTTCTAAAACCGACTGGCCTTACCTTATTTACGTGACACTAAAACTAAACTACTTGAATTTAACAGTAAAAAAGAATCCCGGTATCTTGTAATCTGAATACAGTAATCCGGTTATATGTAATCACCTGACAAAAGTATTGCATATTGCTCTCCGTCTGTCAGTACAAAGTATTCTACCCGCTGACTTAATCCTTTAGGAAAAATACAATAAATACAGAGGGGATCAACAACTCGTGTAGCTGCCTCTGTGTCGGGACACACGCCCACAAATCCTTTGTTCTGGTGTCTCTGTGGCCGTGACATCACACGCCACGCTGACAACGCCGTGACCTTTTAACCCTGACAGGACAAATATGAACCTGTTATTACATTTACACAGCTCGGATGAAGCGTGGCGCACTAAACACACAAACTGTATATGCAGAGTAACATTTTTAGCTGCATGTCGCCAGGGACTGTGGCAGAGATCAGGATGATCTCATTCACAGCGCCAGATAGGAAGCTGCAAAAAAGGGATGCACGAGTTGGTGTGGCAGTTCTCACAGGTTTCAGAGCGATGACTGGAGTAAAGCTCAACGGCCACATCCATCAACAGCATTTGGAATAATTAGAGGCACAGCAAGAAAAATAGAGCATCAATTTCTCTGGTGCTCAATTTACGAATCCACCATATGACACCCAAGTGCAATCCTCCCCCCTCCTCTCCACCCTCGATCATAAAACGGTTCCGTGATGATTCTCCTGCAGAGGTTTTATAGCCCCGACAGAGCGATGGCTCTACCCCTTCCAGGAACCGCGGCGAGAATGAATAACAACGGTGACGTAACATTACACAACAAGCCCAAGTGTCTCCACAGCGGGAGCTCCCTCCTCAGAGGAGCAAGCGTTCAGTCCTGCAGCAGATTCCCTCTGCAGAGAAAGTCACGCATTATTCACCCGAGGAACCCCGAGACGCCATCGCTCCGTCTGGGCCCGTTAGCAACCACGTTTCAGAAGCATGTGGCTAAAAAAGCAGGAGGTGGAGGATCAAAACAGCCTGCTTCAGCTAAATAGTGAAGGTTTCAGTACACGAGTACAGCCTCGCAGAGCTGTTAGCATCTTAGCCTTTTAGCATTAGACGCTGAAGGACAACACACTTTATAGAGAGCAATGCTGAGATGGGCAGCCAAAGTGTTCATTTAGAATGTTGAGACAGTTTCACTGGGACTAATGAGTAATAATTCTAATTATATGTAGCCAATCAGAGTTTAATAGTTATCTACACTACAGCAGGAATCTGTCCTGCAGTGCATAATCTAAACATGGAAGCGGAATCCTCTCCATGCTGTTCTGATGCATGTCGATTCTTATCATGCGTCATGCCTCATCTTTACGAAACCCGAGTGCAGTTCTGGGATGCCAGAAGTTCATATTTACTGCTTACTGGAAGTATCGACCCAGAAGCGAGCGCTCGTCATCGATGGCGGGTTCCTCGCTTGGTATTCTGGTCAGAGCGACCGCTCTCTCTAAATAGCTTAGGTTGACCTAACGTAAAAGCCTCAGGTCATCCATTACCCCACAGCACCCAAGTCAAAGCAATTTCATCATCATCTTTTTTTTTTTTTTTTCTCCTGAAGATGACTCAGCAGTAGCTTATGGAGACCAGAGATGCCGAGGATGAAGACAAGGACAAGGAGGATGCCTCCTAACTTGAGAAGTGCGGCTCCTTATCAGCTAGCATCCAAATATAGAAGAGCCAATCAATGGAAAGACAAGACCAGAGCATATCAGCCGGCTGAGGAGAGCAAAAAGTAGACGAGCACAAGAATTAAAAGAGGAACATAAAAGCCAAAGCTCAGCATTTACAGAGTTGCACCAACACCCCTCAGCGCTGGGTGCTGATTGGCTGATGTCGGCAGTAAAGCTGAAACGGATTGGTTTCAGACAGGGAAGCGATGAACGTGTGACCAACAATTGACTGAGCAATTCCTGCATGAGCCTCTGCAGCTCTGTTTTGAATTAGAAGCGGAAGCGCTCATATGTTACGATGCAATAAACGTCAGGGCGGGGCGAGATGAGACGGCTCTCCGGGTGCAAAATAAAAGATGATCTGTTTAGATCTGCACGTTTGATGGAATCCAGTGCAGCAAAGGCAGAATCCATTTAGCGACGCTGCAGGAGAAGAGCGTCAAGCTGTTACGCTCCAATAAATATTGATGTCTTTTATTATTCCCTTGGTCACACGTTGTTGGCATATTGCATTTTTGTACAGTTAGGGAATATGAAAGAAAGAAAGAAGAAGTCCAATCAGTCCAACAAGACACATTTGATGCTATAAATTCATTTTCACAGACCTCAGCGACCTGGCGTCCTACGATTCTGTGAAATACTTGAAAAGTTATGAAAACAAAGTCGTTAAAGTGCAGCCACAGAATGAGAAATGGCTTCTGATAGCATATTCTCATTGGAAAAATACAAAATATCTTCTTTTGTTATTTGTTTTGGGCACAGAGAGAAAATCTAAACATCGAATAGGTTTCATTAACATGCAGCAGCAACTTGTATGTGAATCCTCTCCATAGGACGGGCAAACGTGTGGTAGATGTTGCAGAGCACAGCAATCGTGAAGTTAAAATGAGACTCGCTGCATAAAGCCAAAGCCAAACCTGCACCTCAACCTCAGTCAGTAGCGCTGCAGCATTCTACATCACTGTGGCCCAACAATCAGACGGTGCAGCAACAAGATCACCAACAAAAACACCCCATAACGCTGCGCCCGCCGACCCCTGAACCAGAGCCGTGTCCACACGCCACGCCGCGCCATGTTTGCAAAAGACAGATACGGTCATATTGTCCCTGCACCTGAGCACACAACGACGGAGGGTCTATTCATGTTGACCCGAGCAGATGAAGCGGTGACTTCACGCTTCAGTAAGAAGAGATGGAGGTGAAGCATGAGCATTCTATTCTCCATCCCTCCTCCTCCTCCTCCTCTCATTCCTCCCCTTTACCATGGCTTTAATTTTTCCTCCAAGAGTTCTTTCCATTAATCAGAAGTAGTCGAGCCCCGTAAGAGTGCCAGGCAGGACAGATGGCAGAATGATGACGGCGCCTGGCAGGACGGCAGGGCGGCAGCTCGGCCTCAGAGGTACGTGTCTCGCAAATGTGAATTTTCAGTTCCAGGAACGCTTCAAAGGGAGATGGTACCTGCCACGTCCCTTCTGAGGGAGGGTACAAGGAAAGTAAGATAAATGCAACTATATTTAGAGCACACATGCTTTTGTTTCAGCGTCGAGGGGAATCGTGACGACATGACCCTTATCTGTGGCCTATCGGTATAAATAACTATTTAACTGCCCCACAAGAGTCAACGAGACAATTCTATCAAGATGGCGCCTTTTAGAAAACATGCAAAGCCACTTTGAAAAGACAAGATGATAACTTAGCATGGCTAAATGAGGATGACACGAGGAACTAACTGTCGTGTTGGTGATAGATGACTTCCCAATAAGGGCCGTCTGGAAACAAGCCTGCTTCTCGCCCCAATGCGCCATTTTCCCTGCTACTGAGCCATTTTCCCAGCAAATAGCTCACCATCGCTCAGAAGTGACCACAAATAACTTCACAGAAGATTCTGGGGGTTTTTTTTGTTCTAAAACAGAGAAAGATTGAGGGAGTATTGCAAGACGATCGATAGCACTCTCATGTGGGCACAATAAATGCAAATTTAGCATCAGCAGGCCTTCAGCTATGCTTCGGATAAGCTATCCGAGCACCAGCAAGTCTAAACTTGGAAGATATTCAAATTGTGACGTCTCAAGGGAGTTATGCTGTGTTCAAAATTATAAAATATAACCTCTAAAAAAAAAGACAATTACTTCAATCTACTTTTTACTTTTTTTATGCAGAGACCATAATTGAATTTAAAATGTAGAAAAACTATCCTGAATACAAATGATGCCTCCTCGAAGCGTCCGGTCACTAATCAGATGGAGTGGCCGTTCCCCCTCTGGCTCTGAACGACAAATCAGGAGTGGACATCAGTATCGAGAAGAACAAGCGAGCCGGACCAGCAGAGTTCTGAACGCGAGTGCAGCAGAACAAGCTCTGCTGAACCTCGGAGGAGGATTTGGTTTGTCGTGCAGCTGAAACACTGAACACTGCTGGAGGGATAAAAGTACCGCAGCAGGCATTGGGTTCACGCTCCCTCCCCAGAGGACTTTGTACAGATGGAGGCCGTGTTCTTTGCTATGGAAACTCCCTTGAGCAAAGACTTGTGGATCGGTTTCTGATTCAGCTTTGGTACGTTTCTATAGATCCTGACCCAAACTGTTTTTGTGACTGTGCACGTCGCTCAGCTGCCGATGTGAGTCACCGTTTACCCCCCTTCTCGGGGTGTGTTCACTATTAGGCCTGACACCGTCTCCCACACCCTCCTGCTTTCTGCCTCCCTCCCTCCCTCCCTCGCTGCAGTCCAAACAGTGCACGCCGCATAAAGGGATATATAGCGGTCATGGCAATCGGAGCATCCTCGGGGGGCATCACTGTGCTCCGTGTGTCCTGCGGGGGCTGATCTGCCACAGCTGTCGGTGCCTGAAACCTGCAGGCTGCTCTTCCTTTACAAATGAACTCATATTTGTTTGATTCTGACTTTACAGCCAGACGTCTCATTCTAATGTCACGATGTGACTCACTAAAGGAACGTGATCCTCAGAGTCTCGGTGCTCTATATGAGGATTCATTATTTCATGAATCGAAATCATTCCAGGTGCGCCAGAGATCGATAAGGCTTCGACATCGAGTCTGCCGCATCGCGAAAACTCGGTTTAACGAACAATCGTGCCTCTGTTTCTGCATCCCGAGGCTCGGGGGTGCAAGGGGGGGGTGGGGGGGGGGGGGTCCTGCCTCCGACCGCTGTTCTCTCAGCAAAGCGTTCACACCTGCAAATACTGAGCACGTTTAAAAAAAAAGAATGACAGGTTGTCTCTGGACGGATTGTTGTGAATGGGAGATTAATTACATAAAACGCCGCAGATGACGCGCACCGGGCGCATGCACGCGAGGGGGGGGGGGGCGGTATCGACTGCGTGCTTTATCACCCAATCATTGTGCCAATTTGGCACAGTTATATGCATTTAGCCTTTTTTTTCTCCGAGACGTGCAGCACACGACGCGCGCACGTGGAGGGCGCGGGCCAGCCATTGTGCCACGCGTGTCGGAAAGACAGTGCGTGCGGGCCTGGGTCCATTCACGCTGATGCGCGTCGCCCGCGGAGACAGCTGGATGAGGATGGGGGGGGGGGGGGGGGGGCTGGGTGTCATAGTGCGGGTTTCACCGCGGTCCTCCCACGCACGCCACGCTCCTCCGTGCTATCCCCCCCCCCCCCCTGATTGCCACAAACCGCTGACGCAGCAGGACGCCGTCGAGCTCGGACTCGTAAAGATGTCTCGGATTGCGCCACTGATGAGGCAAAGACGCTGCGTAAAAGCAATAAAGGAAGCGACGCATTCACGGACCCCCCCCCCCCCCCCCCCCCCAGGAGGGAGGGGGCTCCTCCCACCGGCTTCACCATGGCGCAGTCTACTACACAGGAGATTCATCCACCGCCATCAGCAGCCCGACTCCTCTTTGAGGAGCTCTATTTTGTTCCCCTGCCTGATTTGGAGTGATCCACGGAGACGCGCGTGTTGCTGCATCACATCGGCTGTGACGCGCGCAGAGAAACAGAAATCAAACACCTGTCAATACATAAAATGTTCCTTTAAATAAATAACATCCATCCCTCTCGGCTCAGACGCAAACCGCGCAGATCTTCGTCGACGCGCGGTTTGTGAGTTTCATCACCTCGGCGCTGTCCGGGGTGCTGAAACGCTGAAAAACGCCCACATCGGTACGCATCGCCGTAGCCCACCGCATCCGCTGCGTGGATGAGATTCAGCACCCTGGAGGTCAGGCAGCGCCTCTCCTCTTCTTCCCCTTCCTCCTCCTCTCATCATGTACCTCTAAACTATATGGATTATACGCGCCACCTTCCCCCCCCCCCCCCCCCCCCAAAACGCCCGTAACAAAAACAAATAAAGAACATCTGCTGCATTAGCGCGTCGCGCACAACCAGATCGGCGGATATAAAGTGGCCAAAACGCGGTAGGAAACGTCTCCGGGCTTACCTGCGTCTGTTCTCGGCGGCCCGCGGTCAGAACGGGAGGAGATGTCGGACGTTTATCAGCTTAACCGGGAGCAGCCGGTCTGGACGTGACTGGGATGCTTGCAAAAGGCGCTGCGCGTCGGCTCCGTCCTCCTCACGGCTCCTTGGATGAAGGGGAAAGCGCTGCAGCTCGCGTCAAAGATGGCGGCCGCTCTGACGTCAGCAGCCGCTTTTAATAGATGTCTGTCAGAGAGGGAGAGACTTCAGAAAGTATTTGGTGCAATCGGCATCTGGAGAGTAACTGGATATCTTGATGATTCTGCTCCACACAAACCTTTCGGTTGATCTGATTTTATTTTTTTAATTTATTTTTTGATAGATTTCATGCAAGAACATTTTTGAGCCAAACAAGTTTTGCACTGTCACTGCAACTTCACCGCTTGGTGTTCCCGTGGTGATTGATTTGTGATCGTTACTTTTGTTGCATCGTCTTATATCGTACATAAACCCTTATAATATAATATAAAGTGGTGGCTCCTGTTTTGAGGCCTGATTGTGGACTCAGCTGGTGATGAAACCTTTATTTTTCAGTCGATCTTCACGTCATTCATTCATTCATCAGTTTGCTTCAGTAACAATTTACAATAACTTTAAACACAGGACATATACCGTAGATTAAAATATAGGTAGCAGGAAATTTATGCTGGAAATGTATTGATTGAATGAATTTCAGATCATTTTCAAATAAAACTCTGACACTGTAATTCACAGAACTTTGCAGTTGAAGCTGCTGCCCGTTTCTGACTGTACATTCGCAGTGAAAACTTTTACATCGGCTCCTCCACAGCAGCAAAACTTGTCATTCATCATATTTGGTGTTACTCAAAAAAAGACAGTCTGACCCTTGCACAAAATCTGTCGGCTGAAAATTCTGTCTCGCTGTTTCAAAGACCCGACTGAATGACGCTAAGGTCCAGGTGGTTCCGGTTTCTGATCAGTTACGCAGGTAAACTTACAGAACGAGAGCCGCTGATGTTTTCTCGGCGCGACCAAATCGTCTCGGCAGCGTGGGAATGAATGCCTTCCTCCTCCACCCGCCACTTCTGCTTGGCGCTGTAACAAACGTGGCCTTCGTCGCTCCGGAGCGAAGCTTTCTCTTCAATTAATGATAACGATAACTCTGCATGAAAAATCCAGTCAGAGTAGGAGCCAGAGGAGGGTGTGTGTGTGTGTGTGTGTGTGCGTAGGATGTGAGGAAGTGCTTGTTTTGTTTTCCAGAAACAGCATATTCATAAAAAAAAAAGAAAAGAAAAATCTAACATTTATTTCTAGATGATATCAGATTTTAATCTGGATAGCCACATTTTGAATGCTAATCTATTAATCCTAAATGATCTTTTGTCTAACAGGGTTATCAGTAATCCGAACCATGCTTTGTGATCTTAATGGAAACATCCCCACTAATGCAGCTTATCCGCCACATGATAGCCGACACACAGCACAGATTCAACACGCCAATGAACGTTCCCATTTTTTTAAGCACTCATCCTCTCGTTTCATCCATTTTTAAAACTCCCTGCATTCTTTCTGTATTCTCTCTTGTTTTGCAGAGACTTTCACACTCTGATCTGCCTCTCTCACCGATTTCATTCTTAATTTAAATTCGGCGAGAAGGAGGGAGGCGGGGCGGGGAAGAGGATAGCTGGGGTGAGCCATGAAAGAGTAACGAGGCAAAAATAAAAACACACAATAGGTGCGGCTAAAAGCAGAAAGAGAGGCGTGAAAACGACAGCGCCTCCTTTCCTCAGAGCGGAGGAAAGGAGGCGATGGAACACACGCCTAGAGACGTATACGTGTGTGTGTGAAGACGAGAAAGAGAGAGAGACCGGGCAAGATGAAGCCAGTCAAGCCGGGATGTGTGGTCGGGAGTGGGGGATGGTGCTGCAGCCGCAGCCTTGCTGTGACTCAGCACTAAACGCTGCTCTAACCCTCCCTCGGCTATTAGACCCTCGTCATTGTGCCAAACGCACAGTGAGAGGTCTGTCTCATCGGTGTGAGGAGAAACCGTCACGGGTTGGATGGCGATGCTAAAATGCTAAATCTGGTTCAAGCCTGCATGGATTTGTCAGCAGTGATTTGGTTGGTTTTATCTTTGCAGAGGTGTTGTACAGTGAGCACATCCTGTCGCGGTTCAACACCACCCTCGCTCTCTCACACATTTCCTGTCGTCTTTTCAAGCTGTCCAGTCAACAACAAAGGCTGACAAAAATCCACAAATAGTGATATTTATGGGATGAGTGCCGGGTTCTAGCACGCCGTGTCTGCGTCGTCTCTCCTGTCTGTGCTGGGTTATGAGGTTAGACCAGGGAGGCAGCCCAGTGGCGTTGTTTTGTCTCTGTAGAGGTGCTGACCTGTGAGCGGATCAACACCCATCTCACCCACCCCTCTAGGGAGAGTGATTATTCAATCTGATAATTGAGGCACCGATAGAGCGGGAAAGAGCAGAGACAATGATAAGTGAGAGGCTGCAGGCCTCGCAGGTCCGATGGGGAAGACAGTCGTCAGAAGGAGAATTGACCCACATCGATCTGCATCTCGACACCTTAGTGACATTTGGTTTTTCTGTTTCCCTCAGTATTTCTATTTTGTTTCCCATTTGGCTCGGTGTCCTCATTATGTTTTCATCTCCTTTTGATTTGATATTTATTTTTTTACTTTTCTCTTTCCCATAAATCAATGTAAAGAGCAAATGCTAGAAGCTTTAAAATAAGTGATAGAGCAAAGGATGATGGACCAGAACCGGACGGAGCAGAGAAACAGAACAGCACATAATGTCATGTGGGCAATCAGGTATCTTAATCTAATACAGAAAAAATATATGCCCAACCTCTCGGTGGTGTCACATAAAATAGCACAAGGGACTGTAATGTGAGATAAAGCAAATACAATCATAAAACAGCAGAGGAGGAGGAACAAACAGAAGTTGTGAGGGAGCGCTGGCCCAGAAGCTAACGTCCCTCTCGGCTAACCCAGGAAGTGGCACATTTCTGCCAACTGAACTCAAAATGTGAGCACTCTCAATCTCCCAGATGTGTCTATGTACAATGCATATAAATGTGTGTGTGTATGTGTGTGTGTGTGTGTGTGTGTGTGTGTGTGTGTTTGAACAGCTGGGATTGTCCTGTTCCATGAGCAGAGGAAATGCAATGAACAATAGGAAATATAAGAAATCTCTGATTATCTATTATCTAGAGAATATAAATGGTATAAATAATCGCATCCTAAACTTTTGACTTCGATTCCCACTTGAACAAGAGCACCTGCGATCTTCAAATTCACCGTAGCTTTGTCGGTTTTTGCAATTTGATTCATACAAGGTGATGTTGTGACTTATTTATTTTACACATGAATTTCTCCATATTCCAGTTGTTATACTAAATTCATCAACAGCGGCTACCAGTGCAAAACCACAGCTAGCAATAGCATCCAATGGCAACCAATGAAAACGCAGTGGGGGGCCGAGGCCAGGCGCCTCTCAGAACCTCTGGATCTTTATGAACGCCGCAGCTCCCTGCCTTTAACGTCCATTCCTCCCTGCTCAGCTCCTCCTCCTCCTCCTCCTGTTCCTCCTTCTCAACAGCCGTCTCTCTGACTCTCTCCCATCTGGGCAACAACTCTTCACCTGTTCTCCTCTCTACCTCCTCCACCTATTATGCCCCCCCCGGGTACAGACAGAAGTACCCCGGGTACTTTAATGCCATCATGTTCTATACGTCTGTGTTAGCGGTGCTCAGCATGCTGCTCCCCACTTATCCCAGTGTGTTTTGTCACACGTGCGTGTCGTGCACTTCTTCCGAGGAATCATACACATACTCATGCAGCTCTGTTCTTGTGTTAGTGTGCATTAATGCGTGTGTGTGTGTGTGTATACTGGACAATCACGATGTGTTGCGCATGCAAATGCTTCGCCTCAGCAGCTCGAAGTGTCTTGCACCTGCCTGTTGCTATGGAAACTGGGTATCCTCGGTGCGTCACCTGTGTCCATTTTTGGTCTGGTTTCCTGCTACTTTTTCTTTTTTTATCAGCTTCTCTCCCTCATACTAATTTACTGTGTGGGTCTCTCTCCCTCTGTAGTACAAAACGTGCTTCCGGAAAGTATTAGTATTAAAGTGTTTCCATAAAATATACACACACACACACACACACACACACACACACACAATGAGTAACACGTTATTCACACCACAATAAAGATGACAAATTGTGAAATACTGGAAGAATGTAGATGATAGTAAGCTGGCTAAGCTTTGATGAGCAGTATGACTAAGCAATAATAGACAGACTTTACAAAGTCTCAGCTGGTCGCCTCATTGCCTTATGCTGAACATCATTAATAAGACAATGTCACCTGACATTATGTCCACGTTCCAATCCATTTCACCACAACTAATGCCTTAGTATTTGTTAGGCACTCGCCTAAACGCCTCATCCTCCTCCCCTGCAGACAAACGGGATAACATCAGGACCACATGAACAATCGGGTGCTGGGAATGGTGCCGCATCATTACTGTCGGATAAAAGAGTGCAGTGGGATTGATGAGTGTGGAGCTTTAAGGAAAGTAATGCTCATGAGAAACTTAATCGCTTAGTGACTAAAACCCACCAGTGTTCTTATTAGGCCCCGTGTTTTGCAAAAAAAAAAAAAAAGAATTAATGGACAGAGGGAACGAATGGGTTTGTCTCTAAAATAATATAAAATCAATTTATACTTCCCTCCTCTTTACATAGCATTCATATATATTAATGATATGCTTATCAGAAACCCTCGCTGACAGTTTCCTGTTTAAAGTTTAATTAAAATGTCCGTCTTACTCAACGACTGCTGAGCGATCGGCCACCGAGGTGGCCTTAATCAACAGGGAGTGTGTGAGCGTACGTGACGGAAAGGAAGAGGAGGAAAGATTTGCCCATCTCTCCTTTCTCTTTTTTTCCACTGGAGTGATGGTGCCAGTTTGGGGAGGGTGCAGATGATACTGCAGTATGAAGCAGAGCCAACAGCTGGTAAACGTTTCTAGCACAGTAAACACATTTCTGTTAGCTCCCCCACAAAAGGAAAAAAAGTTGTGGTGCTGTGTAAAATGTAAATATAAACGATATATATATATTAAAAACAAATCACATTCTGCTTCCATATACAGTTTACACAATGGCCAAACTTTAAAGAAGCAGTAGCATATTTACACGTTAGCAACTGTACTCTTTCCTGCACATATTTGGGCTTGTGAAGCCATTTATATAACTATAAAGTAAAATATATAGAGATAAAATGAAATCTCAAGGTTTACGACAGTTGAAGGCGGAAGCTGTAGTCGATCCTGTGGGATATTTACTGTATCAGTCTTTCCTAGGAATTAGCCTGAATATCTGAGCCAAGATGCAGACCTCAATTTCCCACCCACTGGTATTGGTCTCGCTATGAAATTCAAATCAATATCCTCCTATAATAAAAGTCCCAGGCAAGCAACAAATTGGAATCTATAGCTTGGAAACTTGAAGAGATCCATCGCACTGCCAAAGCTGCACTAACGAATGATGAATCACTGCAACACACACACACACACACACACACTGATGTGAAACATGACTCCTTCATCAATTATGGATGTAAACCAGGATCTGTTCAATCCTGCCACTGTTTCTGTAGACGCAGCATTTTCATAATCCTGCTACAGTGTTTACAGGGATTGGCCCTTTTGGGAAACACACACACACACACACACACACACACACACACACACAGCGGAACGCTGAATCCAAGACAGCATTGAACTAGACAAAATAGATTTTCTTTAAAAGTGTGTACTTGATATTGAATAAAGAATTTATCAGACATTTAATTAAAATATCAAATCAGAACTAGAAAAAACAGAAACTTTTCTTGCTGACGATTAACTAAAACAGTCATTGTTGTTTCATCTCATTTTTTTTAAATCAATGACAACCGGAATCCAATGAGAATGTAATCCTTTGTTAGTTCCACAACGGAGAGATTTGTAATCAAAGTAGTGAAAAGACAGACAGTTAAAAGAAAACAAATTAAAGGAAGCATCAATAAAAACACAAATTAATCAGCAAATAAACAACCAATATAAAAAGAGGGGGGGGGGGGGGGGATTCCTTAAAAACGAACAACTTAAACAAGAAGAAAATATTTAGAGGACTGAACAAATCAAACATATTAATATTATAGTGGTATATTAATGGCAATGATTAGGATACTGGCATTGCACAATAGATTCACCTGAGTGGTGCATTGATACCGATTAGATATATTGATTACAATGTTTTTTTGTTCCCTCGTCAGTCAGACGGAGGCTAGTTTGATTTTGAAGCGCACCATCCCTCTATTTATCTCCCCTGAGAGCACCTGAGCATAATTTAATCATTCAATTGTGTGTAAGCAGAAGTTAAGTAATGCCAGAATACATGTAACAATGATGGTGAAAAGGAGTGTGTGTGTGTGTGTGTGTGTGTGTGTGTGTTGTAGTTGTATTGGGAGGCGGACAGTTATGCTGAGTAAGCGATGCAGGGGCAGCGCTGGGAGACTGCAGTGCAACGCACACTGATCTGAGCACAGACTGATACTTAGGGGGGGGGGTAAGGAGGTAACACACCTTCACTCACATTACAGACACATTATGCAAAAGAGGAACAGCAGAGGCTGAATAATGCAAACATTCATACATGAAAAAGGGCCAAACAGACAAAGCGATAGAGAACAAACACAATGCTGCGCACGCACGCACACACACACACCTCTGCAGGACCATATACAGCAGAGCCCACGCCCTGACACACACACTGCGTCACGAGCAGCAATCAGAGCCAGCCGCCTTGTTTACTCCCTCCAACATGTGTGCCTCTCACTGTGCTAGAAAAGCCCTCATCATGCCCACTCTTATGCATGCCCCCCCCCCCCCAACCCACCCACCCTGCACCCTCCCCATCTTCTGAGTCACTCTCCACCGCCTCCTCTCCTCTCCTCTCCTCTCTTGCCCTTCCCTTCATTCATCTCTCTCGCCTCGTTATGAATAGCTCTGCTGGGATGCTTTCTCTCTTCACAATCTCCATCTCTTTCTGTATATCATTACAATTAAACAATTGTGCATGTGTGTGTGCGCGCGCGCGCGTGTGTGTGTCGTCTCCGTTTTCATTCTGCCCACATCCATTGCCCCATCATCACGTCCTTGTCATCAATGATACAGTGAATTTGTATATTTAAACAATCTAGGCTCTGTATTCGGAAACTCCAGGCCACTACCCCCCCCCGCACACACACACACCCACCCACCGTCTGTGTACTTTATTATATAACCGCATCCCTTGAGGACACTGCAATCTAATTTTATCTGGAGGTGGTGATGATAGGATTGTGCATCAATGCGACACTTAACAGAGAAATAGACGTCTATTTCTAAGATGATTCTCACTGACGAAAACATGATCCAAACAATATCTGGTTCCCTCAGTCGACCTGGAGTTATTCCTGAAATGACTTCATCAAGGAATAAAACATGGAGATGAAAGTGAATTCTGAACCATCAAGTAGGAGTGCTGTCTTTATCTAAATGCTGCGTGTGAAATAACAGATTCTATTGTCAAAAAGGAGAACAGTAAATACCACATGGCTGCCATTTTGACATTTTTCTGCGCCAGAAACATCTCTCTCCAAGTTTTCTGTTTTATCTCTGTCAACAAAACACCTGTGAAATTTGCCAAACACCACCATCTGCTGGATGCGACGTGGAACTGCAGCCGTTCCGACTGTGGCAGCGGTGAGGTCAGAAACCAGTGTTAGAATAGAAATAGAAATCCTTTATTGTCATTGCATAGCGGATATACAACGAGATTAGGAGTTAAAGCTCCACTGAGGAGTCTATCCGCTTCTGCCGTGTGGCTCCATCACATGTCGGACAGAGAGAACGTCCCAGGAAAGAAGAGAAAGACATTTCTTCACTACAAGTATTGAGACAGACAGGATGGAGAGAATGCTGATGAGCAGGTATCTTTGACAGGAAGCAGCAGCCCCCCGGCCCTCCTCGCTTCTCTGCAGCTTCCTGCTGCCGCTTCTAACAGACGTCTCATGACTCTCGCTGCAGTTTGAGCCTCCGCAGAGTCGGGGGAGGATTTTAAACAACCTCATATCTGCAGTATCTGCTGTTCTAACACACTTACAGTCGTACACTCTGTCCCTGCCTGCTACTCGGCCTCAACTCAGTCACAGCCTGACAGAACTCTTCGTCCATCTTACCAGGCCGGTCAACTGATTGGTTAACGTACCTTAATTCGGTTACTGAATATCCAAAGCAAACATTCGCTGTTGGACAGCTCTGAAGAGAGCAACACAGAGCATTGTGGATGTATCGATGAATGAAGTATTGCATTATTATTAAAAGTAGATTCTCCTCTCATCAGCTTTAGAGGAGGAAAACAAAACAGCTCATTTCTGAATATGTATTGAATTGTTGTAATAATAAATGACAAGAATAGCATAACAGCATAAAAAGAGTTTGATCACACAAAATAAACTCCATGACTCTTACAGGTGCCGCCCCCCCCCCCCCCCCCAGCTCAGGTAACATCAATTATTAAATACAATTAAGCACCTTTCTCTAGCTGAGCTGATCCTCAATCTAGTCTGTAATTCAGGGCAGCTCCAGCGCTTTCCTCTGGATGTTCTGGCTGAAAGGCGCCATGAAGTCATCAAAGTCCAACTCCAGGGAGAGGAGCTCCCGCCGCTTCTCAATCTTTGACATCAACTGGCTGGTGGTGGGCGGCTTCCCCCAAACCTGCGAGAACCAAGCGCAAATCACAAAGGGATGTAATGGAGTAAGTAATGGAACTACTTCAACGTGAAAACGTTACAGAGCAAAGCCTTTACACCTTTCGTTAAATAAGACCTTTTGCCTACGAGGACAAATGCAATTGGAGCATTTTTTTGAGGATACTAGCATGCCCCCCCCCCCCCCCCATCAGAGGCATACAAATTGATCAAAAGTAATTTAACAGCAGTTCGGAATCATTTGAATAATACTATAACGTAGTAATCCTACCGTTTTTGGCACAAAGCTGATGTCCCCGGTACTCGTGTTCCCGTTAGTGATCCTGGTGTTTTGCAGGATGATGCTCTTTGAATCCTTCAGAGCGGAAGTCTTCCCTGCTGTTGTCGTCGATGGCGGGGCCTGTTCTGCTCCTCCTGCAGCTGGGCTCTGTAAGGAACACCAGGATTCTTAAATCTGGCATATTTCATTTTTCTGAGTGGAACAACATTTATGACACAAGTTAGCTGAAACGGATACATTCATCATGTCCTATTTCTAGCTGCCCCAGCTCTAAGCTAAAACCACACCATATTTTTCTTTGCAAGTAATGACATACTGAGTGGCAGCAAAAAGTTTCTACCATCTCGAAGCACCTCAAAGTCATGCACAGAACAGGCGTCAGACAGAAAGCTGCTATATCTACAGGAACTCCTACTTTGTTACCTTTGCTTTAGCAGGTTTAGCCTTTTGAGCTTTCCCCCATTTCCCCTTTGTGTTCTCCTTTGGTTTGGGCAGAGAATCCATTTTGTTTTTCACCAAGTCAATTATTCTGGAGTCTGCAAAGGCTTTGGCGACGTCCAGGCAGCTTCTTTCTGCAGGAAGTCAAAATAGTGTCATTTAAAGAGCAGATAAATTCTTAAAATATTTGTCGTTAAATTTGGCTCAAATGGCAATAAATTCAATATTTCCTTAAAAATAAACTCAGAAAAACATGAACGTGTGAACAATAATGAACGTGTGTTTATATGAATCTGTTGCAGGTATAAATAAAAACGTGTTCCAAACTGAATTTCAGCTTTAGCACTTAATTTTTAACCTTTCTTGTTCTCTGCTTTCACATTGGCCCCCGCCTTGATGAGGAAGTCCACGCAGGAGGCTCGAGAGCTCTGGATGGCCCCCATGAGGGGCGTGCCTCCGTTGAGGGCCCTTGCATCTACAGAGGCCCCAGCCTCAACCAGCAGCTTGATCAGCTCCAACTGGCCAGCGTGAGCTGCGTGGTGGAGCGGCGTCCAGAAGAACTGATCACAAGCATTCACGTCCGCCCTATCGGGAACACGATGCGTTTAAAGACAGCCAAAGTGAACCCGACCTTTCTCCCCCCACATACCCAGTCACTCCCGCTTTCACTGCCAAAGCAGCAGACAGAAATTGAAACCTCGTACAGCAGCTGTTATGTGTGGCCACTTGGGGGCAGCAGGTGTTCAACTAGTTGTTTCCATTCCCACTGAAAGATGCTCAGTAAGTAAGCAAGTATCTCATCAGCATGACTCTTACCCTCGGCCCAGGAGGTACTGCGCTACCTCATAGCTGCCGCTGGAGCAGGCCACCATCAGCGGCGTCTTGTAAAACGGATCTTTGACATCCACCGGAACTCCCCGATTAAAAGCGAGATCTATGGATTCCAGGTCTCCACTCGTCACACAATAGTTTATGTTGACGTACATCTTCTCCGGCGTGTCTGTGTACCATCCCGAGTCGTTCATGACGGGGTGTTCAGGTGGGTGGTCGCGGTCGAATCGGCGAACGTCTGAGCTGTAAGTGTACGTCTCGATCATGAAGCGGGGTGGACCCCCGTCTGGCCTGCGGGGCATATGCTCCGGCGGGAGGGTGCAAATGGGCATGGAGAGGACACGTTTACCCTTCTTCTTACCTCCTTTTGTACCCTTTTCTCCCTTTTTCTTTTTCGGCATGTACGAGGAGAGGAGAAATGGTTTCTTGATGTGCTTCGCACCTTTGATGAAATCATTAACGTTCACACAGCCCTCCTTTTCTTTGTCAAGCGCCGAGATGATTGTCTGGAGTTGATCTCGTTCAACCGGAGCTTTTAGTTCGTCCAACACCGACATTAACCTCTCAGCGGTAACTGTGTCCGACTTGTCTCCAAAGGCTTGTTGTAAATCTGTCTCATTCTCGTGAGACCAGTCGTGGAGGGTCAGGACCCAAAGCTCTGACATGAGACGACCATCAGCGGACTCTTTGTTGTCTCCCTTTTGCTTCTGTGTTTTCCTCAGCTCCTTGGCTGCAGCTTTGTGACCGGCATCTTTGGCGACCTGGCGTGGGAGCAACCCTTCCTGGGTCTTCAGTTTCGGGTTGCAGCCTAACAAACAGAGCAGCTTTAATTAAAATAGAAACAGACGTTTGAATTACCTCATTTAAAGTGGGAATGTGTTTCCAGCTGGATTTTCTAATTAAAAAAAATTGGGAAATATTTGCCTTTCATTTCCTGGCTCTGAATGTACCACAAGAGAAGATGCAAGCTTCCAATTTACAGCTACGGAAAGAGGTCAGAAGAGAGTTTCTCTTGACTCTGGCATAATCTGTGTCTCCAGAGGCCCGGAGATCCCAGATGTACTCCAGAGGTTGAATGCATGTGATTGAGCCCTCGACAAGATCAATATGAACTTGAGATCTCTGCATGACTCAAATTGGATGAGGCCTGAACCTGTTATCTCTAAAGATAAAGTGAATATTTTACCTTAAAAAAAAAAGAATGTAATGGAGGGAGTAATTTTACATTTGTTCTCTGCAGTTTTGTGTTTTGAAACAATTCCCATTCTCTACATTTGGAATGCTGTTCCAGAATGTTTTGTGGACTAAGGTTCACCATATATTCCATCAGCATAGGGGCGAGTAAATAATGAGTGAATATTTATTGTTTTTATTTTTTTGGTGAACTATTCCTTTAACATATTTGTAGTACACAACTACAAAAAAAAAAAATCCAAGCATTGAAGTCAGGATGTGTGTTCTCTCCAGTCTCTGTACCTCTCTGTGCCAGTAACTTGCAGCAGTTTGCATCGCCGGCAGCGGCAGCGTAGTGTAGGGGCGTGCATTTGTCCATGTTGACCACGCCCATGTCTGCTGAGTAAGCGGAGAGCACCTGAATCACCTGAGAAAAAAACAAAACACCACAGAGAAACACATTCAGAAATCTCAGTGCCATTGTAACCGAGAGCAACGTCTGTAACCCGAGTTACAAATTACATGTTGAGAAAACCAAAACACAACAGATAAAAGCAGAGGGAGGCAGCCGATGGTCGGATCAAATAAGTAGTTCAAACCTTAAATCTTCCAACAGCCACTCCACTTCTATGTTTTTTTAAATGTGGCATTTTAAATGTGAAGCATTCACGAGGAAAGCAGATAAAACACCTCAAAGCGGCCCCCGATGGCGGCATAGTGAACGGCTGTGGAGCGTCGTTTGTCCAGGGCATTTGGGTCGCCGCCCTTCTTCAGAATGCTTCTGACGAGCAGAAGGGAGCCGGCTTGGGCGGCCTCCATCAGCGCCGTGACGCCAGTTTTCTGAGGAGAGGGAAGAGACGAGTGTGATTTAGGTACAAGAAACAAAAACAGCCACAAAGAGCAAGCTCGGTGGAAATATTAAAGCGTCTCACTATGTTCTAAAAAAGAAACTCCATCTGTCCTGGATTCCAAAATAGCACAATGTGTGACCTGATTGGCTGCATTGGGGTCTGCGCCCGCATCCAGCATGCCGAGACACCTTGAGGGGCACTCCTCTGCTTTTTCACACATCAGCTGGAAGATGTGAATTCCCTCGGTTGACACGTTGTTGACATCTGCCTGGCACCCCAGCGCCACCTGCAGGCAGCGGGTGTGACGCTTGGTGGGGAAGTTGCAGTAGAATAGTACGCCTGAAGCGAGAGAGGGAAAGGGGAGCCGAAAATAGAAAAAATGTGACTGACTAAGGTTTTGACTTGTATCAATAAAACCAGTATCTATTCAGGAGCCCTTATCTGTCAAAGGGAAGCTGCAGTTTATTAGCACACTGGGTTTAAAGGATTAAAAACTATATTGTGTTTTGATGAAAACTGTCCAGGAGCTCGCCTTCTATGCAAACCTGTCAGCAAAGAGTTATTAAATAATCATATAAACACTTCAGAAAATAAAGTGGTACTACAAATCACATACTGGAGTATGTGTTATAAAATTGTCGTCCGCAAATGCCCTTCAAACAAATAAAAAGGATTACATTTCAGAGGTGTTGAGCAGGAGACACAGTTTAAACCAAGGTTATTGTCCTTTTTTTTATAAAGAACGCACTGCGATTGTTTACGCCGTGATGTTCATGGGCATTTGCATCAGCTACAGATCACAAGCAGCAAGACCCAGGAGGCGTCTCTAGAGTCTCATTATAAATCCAGATGTGAAGAGCGAGTGCTGTTCACCCCGCCCCCCTAATAATGTGTTCAGAGTGGGCCGTCAATCGTAGTGGCGTGCAGGATGGTGTCAGGTTACGCAGGATGTTTCACAGGAGATCATCACCATGATCTGTAATTACATGCAGCTACGCAGCTTAGCACACCTGCACATATATTATACAAAACAATGCATTCCTGCACAGAAGCAGGCATGCAGATACGTTTCTACCCAACTCTCCCTCTCCCTCTCCCAGTAATTGGTGCCCCCCGGACATGCAGTAATTGAGGTCATTAACGCAGCTGGTTTAGAAAGATTACCAAAGAGGGGCTTTACGCTCAATGATTGGAGTCGTTGTCCCGGAAACTACGTCCTCATCAATATCTAAGCAGAAAGCACCGTGCATTTTCATGAGTTGGAAGACAAGGCAAGGCATTCAGAAACTAACCGCTGGTCTAACTTGAGACGGAAAACACTTCAAGTTGAGAAATCGACACGCCAAGCTCAAGTGAGAATACATTAGCGGAAGGGAAGCCGTTCCGTTACCGCTCAGAATTGAAGCCACATAAATTATTTACTAGGTACATTCCAGCAGGAGTGAAAATAAAGGCTAGATGTTGAACGTTAATCAGACCTGTCTATCGGTTTTAGATTTTAAGGTGAAATTTAAAAAAGGCACAGAGATGGCAGGGGAGTTTGTTGTCATGCACTGGATTTTGTCCTACTACACAAATAGCTGCAGCTAATGATGATTTATATCATAAACTCATATATAAAAGATCTTATACATTTATTAATTAATTATCAGACAAGTAACCAGCAAAAATAAACATCTTGACTGTAGCTCAACAGCGGTGACTTTAAAAATACTTGTGTAGGAAAAACAATAAATGTTACAGTCTTCGCATTGCCATCACTGGCAATAAAATATGTCAATGACCTCTGGAAGGCTATTCTTGGGGCGAAGTTTGGGTTATTCATGTCTCTTTTGCATTTAACAAATTCAATCCAAGTAAAATTTGATTTCATAAAGTATTAAATGAATCAAATCTGCTCTTTAATTCTCTAGGAATAAATCCTCTGCATACATTTCCAACTCCTTACCTTTGCCCTCGGTGTCCTGGAGCCTAAAGCTAGCATGGCTCCGTGCTAGCAGTGCCACAATGGCATCATTCCCCAGCTCAGCGGCTAACATGGCGGCGGTGCGGCCCTTCTTGTCCTGAATGTCAGGGTTCGCTCCCTTGGAGAGAAGGAAGCTGACCATGTCTGAGGGAGTCACAGCACAGAAATGATCAGGGGTGAAGCAGGTTTAATGCTTTTTGGTTTGAAGTGCTTTCATCCTATTGCTTTTTTTCCACGTGTTTGTTTGTTGTTCAAGGAGTTTCTATGTGAATGACAAAGCAGGGATTCTTGTTTGTTTTTTTAAATCAAAACAGAAGATGGCCATCACCCTGATTGTTGGCTGAAGCTGCTATATGAAGCAGCCCCACGCCGGCCCGTGGCTCAGCGAGATTGATGAGGTTTTCCACTCCAAGTTTCACCATCTTCTCAATCTGCACTGCGTCCCCTTCATGGACGCACTGGATGAGGCGGTAGAGCTGCCGGCCCTGCAGGCGGTCCTCTGCTGCACTGCTCCTCATCACGAGGTCAGACAGGAACTAGTGGACACAAAAGCAAAAGGCAGATATAACCATGACAGATATAGAGCTGCACATACTGCTGATCAGGCGAAGAAGCAACCATAGAGGATTTGTCCTGGTGGGGTTTTATTTATTAAGTATTGTATTAATTTAATACAATAATGATATGATCTAGCTCAATAATAACAGCGCAGGTTAATTATGTCACCCAGCAAGTCTGTGTATCTATTTATTATTATTTTAAAAAAAGCACTTCCTTTCAAATTGAAACTTTTTGTTTTACTTCCTCTTTTGCAGACGTGATGCATTCAAGGACGTTTTCCTCACTCGGAACAAATACACAAATAAATCTCGAGTTACTTTCCTTGTCTTATTACGGGTAACAGCGAAGTAAGTCATGTTACGTTCTAACGTTACGTTAACGCCAATATATGGAACATTACACACAAGTAGTACACGATAAACTGCAATACAAACCCCCTTTTAGACGTCCAGTCACTACACAAACAATGAGGTTAGCCACCTCTCATCCCATTGACCGGCACTTACTGCGATATATGAAGTCCTTGGAACTTTATAGTCGTTGAATTTTGCTGGTTACATGCGCACTACTGATGTAGAACGAATACAGCTACGTCATCCAAACTTTCTCCATGTGCACCTCGTTAAACAAACAAACTCCGATACCATGGTAACGCAGCGCACGAAAGGATGTTTTCACGCTTCGGGTGTTGCCTTCAGGTCCTTGGGATTTGCTCGGTATTATGAATATTCCAGCCACAAGTGCATCATCAACAGCCCAAAACTGTTCCACGCTGCAGGTTTTTCCTTCCGGCCGGCTACCAAAGCAGGTGATTTTAATTATCAGCACCTCCTTCAGTTTGAGGGAAGGCGCTCATTAGTGAGATCAGCTGCTGGAGAGATGGTTGGAAAGGAAACCTGGAGTGTCTCAGCCCTCCATGGAAGAGTTTGGGCACCCCTGCAGGAGTGCATGTACTCCTGCAGGGGTGCCCATGCAGTGCATGTCATATTAAAAAACTAAACAGATAAATTACATAAGAAACATGCATAATCAAAATTGAAGTGATTTGATTTTTTGTTGTTGTTGTTAATGGCCAAGAATTAGAAGGTGTCAGTCAAAACTACCATCAAATAATTAGCAGTATTCTGGTGTTCTAATCTACATAATCCCCTTTGCAAGATTAAATCTTCAGTAGTACTTGGTTCATTGTTCTGTTATTCTTGCTATCTTTATTATTTCAATTAGCTTGCACATCGTAATTTCCAGTATTTTTGGGCAAGTCATGGTAAATTTCATCATGCAACCTTAAAGCAGTAATTATCTTCGGGGGGATTACTTGTTCTTTGCCCTTGATAGCCAGCGCGTAGATTAGTGTACGTAGTTTTGTTTTTGTGAGTGACAGTGGAATAAAGGTTATTGAGTGTAGAGCAGTTTCTAAGAAATATATGATTCCCAATGATAAGCAATGAACTTTCAAACAATAACAGGGACTTGATATAGTTTATAGGTTCTTCAGCTGCAGCATCACAAGAGTGTTATGATACTCAACACCAGGTGATGCTGAAGTGCAGCATGAGAAATGGTTTATGTCTGAAGCTAGAAATAACCCACTTGAGTCCAAAGAAACGTATTTGTGAATTTAGAGCAAGAAACAATAGTCAACCAAGCTGTGTGTTTCTGTAAAAGAAAAACATAAACCAGTTTATAAAAATTAAAAAAGGCATCCAAAGAAAGATTAATGATGTGCAAAACTGACACATACTCACTGTTAAATAAAGGAACACAATCCAGATTAAAATGACACTCTTGACATCAGAGGTGTAAAACTTTGCATCTGTATTTCAGGCACACGTGTGGCAATAACATACAAAACATATACAGTACCTGGCAAAGTGAAGTGGTAACTCGTAAAACTCTTATAGGGGCAAACTGACGAAAATATTTACATTCTTTCATGGATACGTAATCTATAGAATTAGATAAAATTCCATTGCCACGCTGAGCACTTATGGGGGAAAGTTGCAAAACCAATATGATGTGATTGCAAACCTGCATATGCTGATATGGCTTCCACCATGATGTAAATGTTATGTGATGTGTAGCCCAATCTGCGGAAAATCTCTGCAGATATCTGCAAAAGTGCAAAATTCCTTTCACAAATCCATTCAAATATATCTACAAGTACAATGTCACACAAATATTTTCTTCTGGGGAAATAATTGGACTTTAATGGGTGTAAGTGTATGTTTTCATGGAGCGGGTTTGTGTAGCTTTATTCTTTGTTGTGGTTAGCTCTATATCTTTTTAAATATCCATTGCCAAATAGACTGATAACAGCAACTTTAAATTCTTGATCTTCCACCAAATCTAGATGGGCCTTATTAGGACACAAAGCATCCTCATTCTTCCCCTTGGCCATCGTCCATCTCCCTTCATGCCTCCGGTTACAGTTAATGTCCTAAAATGGTCTTATTGTTTTTCTGTTATATGATTTATAAAATCCTGTGGTTTGTCGATTGAACTGCTGGTGACCTAATTTGAGCACTTCCTCCTAAAGAATAGCGGTTTGGCCTGCATCATTCTGCCTTTATTTCAAGACGACTGGCATTCAGCAGTATGTTTCTGGGAATTTTACTTGTGGTCAAATTGAAAATGTGAGCACACTCATAAACACACTCATAAACTCTCATAAACTCTGAACTTTTGATATGCTGTGGGTGGATTACACACACACACACACACACACACACACACACACACACACACAAAAAACCAGACATTCCCAGAAGCCATCAAATTCTTTCATCTTACAGAATTTCCTTTTGCTATGACAAGTGAGACCTGAAGGCTATCGGTAAATAATTCAAGTTTATAGCATGGCATTAAATGTGGAATCATAATTATAAAAGCCGACAATGACTCTTTGTTCTCAATGTTTTCTTTAAAGCTGTGAAACACACACATAAAGTGATTGTGTGTGAAAATAAATGTTTCTTCCTTCTTATGACTTAAAGAAAAATATAAAGTCATCTTTTCCTCGCTGAATGATTCCAGTCCAGGCACTTCAGTCTCTTCGCCTGGTCAGGCGGTGGCTCTGTCAGTCCAGCAGACGAATGAGATGCCCTCCAGGTTGAAAGTTTCACTCAGATAAGCTTATTTTCGTGAGACCGCGTCCAATCAGATGGTCTCATAAAGCAGCGAACCGCTGAAGATGGTCAAGGGTTCAGAGGAGTAGGCCAGTTTCCCAGTGACAAGGTCGATGCAGACTGTGTCCCCCGCCTCCATGGGCAGGATGATGCTGAAGACAGCCAGCGCACCGGGGATGTGCTTGACCTCTGCCATGGGTTTCTCCAGACCTTCCGGCTGATACCCGGCTGAATCAACACGGGCAACACCTGTGTTGGACTTAGACAACACCGCCTCAATCCTCATGTTTTTATGGCCCGTAAGGACCCCGCTGAAGAAGTACCTCCCACTCACCGGAGCTGTAAAGTAACCTGGAGGATTGAAGGAGAAAATTTTTATTTTTAACCCAATCCATCCACAAACAAATTTGAATTTGGTTCAGAACTTGCTAAGATAGGACAAATAATTTGGTACAGTGGAAATATATTTTTTGAGCGAACTAGAAGTCTAGAACTCACCGGTTCTGGGATCATAGGCATCATCTTCATTGACAAAGACCTCGTTGAACACTATGGTTCCTGAGCTTCCCATCGAGCGAGTCAGTGCGGCAGAGAAAGAAAGCCGTGGAACATGGGCATCAGAACCAGCCGGGCCTGATCGCGAAGGAAACACAGAGCAAGAGTTACTGTGGAATGGAAGTCACGAAAAGAGTCATGAGTGCTCTGATCCACTGTTAAGCAACACGTACCCCGTTCGCCTCTGAGACCTGAGAAAAGATCAAACCAGTCCGTTAATCGTCAAACAATGCTTCGTCTTTTATACCATCATCAGTTTGATATGAAGAAGAAAAGCCAGTAAATCATTGTGAATATTATTAGAATAAACTCAAATGGGTCTAAAAAAAAGGTCTGTGTCCTTTACCTGGGGGTCCAGCAGGTCCCTGCCTGCCCTCCCGACCCAGAAGCCCCAACCTGCCTTGGGGTCCGACAGGGCCCTGAACTCCACGCTCACCTCTCTCTCCTTGGGGGCCTGGAAGACCAGGTGGACCTGGAGAAGAAGAATTTGATTTCAGATTTTAGGAGCACCTTCTTTAAAGTCCAGGTACCAGTGATAATCTTTCTTTTTAGGATCCTAAAAACATGCATAGCCAACAAAACTAAGCCCTTTAGCCTGGCGGGACTCAGGATGTGCCTTTAACCCTCGTGTTTACTGTAATTCCTCTTTCAGACGGATTGCAGACTTTATGGGCTCTTTAACTTAGCGTTTCTCGGGATGACAGCCTGAATTCTTTCTTTGGCCTATTTTTCCATCACCCTGACCTCGCCTCCCTTCCACGGAGTGTTGCGCATTATCCCAAAGCAAAGTCCGATGCACTCTATCCACAGAGACTCACCCATGAAGTCTTTCTCTATGAAATTGTGGAAGTCTGCGATTAAGTCCACCAATGAAGAGTTCAGTCTATGGATGCTGGAGTGGATTTTCTCCAGCTGGACGGTCTGGATATCATTGATGAGAGCTCCTTGAGACATCACCGTGACATTTAGTCCACTGACAAAGCTCCACAGCCCAGACACATGTCGGTTCAGACCCTCCTTGATCCTCTCCATGCTGTCTGACAACGAGTCGAAGTGTCCGCACACTCCCTCCAGCTTGAAGATTCTTTTGTCCAGGCCATCACTGATCCGCCGGCACTCGCCTACCTCCGTCATAAAGTTGCTCCTCATTATTTGGATGTCTTTACCCAAACTGACAAATTGAATCTTGGCGTCATCGACGTGCTCGTGCAGCTCCTTTTGCAGATAGTCCACCTTGTAGAGAATGTAAATACAGAGTTAAGAGTTTGTATTAGGCTCAAATATTTTTCCTAACTATAATATTATGTGAAAACACTGCTGAGAAGAAAGACATGTTTGATTAACAAAGCGATGTTTTAAAAGTTCATGTAGAATAGTTATATTTCATTATGTATAGATTATAAATCATCATTATTAACTTGACTGTTAGTTTATCTGCCCCCTGAATCTACAGATCTTCAGTCAGAAGCATCACAAAGATCAAATATAACACACGTGTTACAACAAAGCCAGCACAAATCGCAATCGCGCTGCCTTCATCCTCGTCTTCATTATCTTACCTCGGCAATGATGTCATCCTTGGTGTTGGTCAGATCAGTCAGCGTGCTCCCGTGTGTCTGTACAGTCCTTCCCAGGCCCGTCAGAGTGCTGTTGATGGAGTTGAACCTGACCATGACCCCCGCCAGCTCTCCTTGGATGGACTTCAAATTGCCTCCTAATCTACCACTGTGGGCGCTGTGACCGTCCAGGCGCGTTTTGAGGTCATCTATGTTGCTTTTGCATTGTCCAGTGCACTCCTCCACTTCCTCTCTGAGCCGCCCCACCTCCTCCTGGAGGTCGGAGCACACCTGAGAACATGCAAACTCTCCCGACTCGACCTTTCGCCGCAGATCTGTTAGGTCTGCTTGGCACTTGCTCAGGCCGTTCATGGTGGCGTTGCCCAACAAGCGTAAGTCCGCCTCAACACTGGTACAAATAGAACAGTCCTCAAAATCCCGACCCAACGTTTCCACCTCTGTGACGATCCGGTTGAAGTTCTCACCGTGCTCCCCCGTCACGTCGATGATCTTTTTGATGTCGTCTTTTAAGTTGATCACTGTGTCAAACAGCGAGTCCCCCGACACAGACAAGTCTTTTAATCTGGTGTTGAACTTCTGGATCTCCTCTTGGTTGGCCACAACCCTCCACTCTAGGGTCTTTACAGTGTCATCCGTCTTACGGCCTCTTCCGTTCGGTCCGCAGGTCTCGTTGCACAGGTTTGCCGTCGATGTCAGCCTTCTGTCCAGGAAGGTCGTGGTGTTTTCGATGTGACCGAGACGCCGACTGTGGTCGGTGACCGTATCTCCGAGAACAGCCACGTCCAACTCTATCTTCCCGATCTTGAAGCTGTGGTCCTCCAATCGACTGAGGACTGAATTGCGCAGCTGCGTGATGTCCCTCTGGACGCTGTCCTTCACATTGCTGCCGGTGTTCGTACACCTCTGCTCCGTCTTTCTCACCGTGTTGTTTAGTCTCTTCTCCAATTCTCTCAGTTTGCCATTCAACCGGTCCTCTGTCACTCTTCCCTTTCCGCCACCTGTCCCAGCGAGCTCCTTGTCCAGCCGTCCTTTAATAGTGTCACACTTGTTCGAGGTGGTGGTGACACGGACCTCTACATCAGACAACCTCTTCTCAATCTCAGTTACTGTGCTGCAGCAGGTCTGGAACTGTTCAGTTTGAGTGCGGGAGATGTCCAGGCTCTTCCTCAGGTGCTGGTCCATGGATCCAATCAGCTTCTCCAGAGCTTGAATCCGCTCCCTGTTCTCCTGCTGTTGGTGCCTCAGGTCGTCCACGCCAGCCTAAGATAAACAGGGATTACACAAAGTGTGATTATTACCTCGGCCAAGGAGCTCGTCTGACTGTTAGCAGGATTACAGAAAACATGCTGGATGGATCTTGATGAAAACAAATCTGAAAATGGGTCTTAGTCTAATTTAGATCCCATTACATTTTGAGAGAGATCCAGATACCCATCTAGATACTAAAAAAAAATCTTATAGCTCTTTAGCTTGCATAGGTCATGATTTGTTGACGTTGTTGTTTGTGATGTCAGATTTCTTACGCAACTTTTTTGCACATGAAAGTAATTTGTCTGCCTTGTATTTTCACAAGCCTCCTTGTAGAACCTCACACTGGCAGATGTAATCAGAGGCCACTTTAATCTGAACTAACATTGATCTATTTCTTCAGCTTCAGTGATGAATAAATGCAGTACTCATCTTGTGTATCGTTGTTGTACAGCACACATGGATGGGATCACAAAAGACATAGATTTAAATTTAATTTACCTGTTTAACATTTCTTGTTCCTAATCCATAAAAATACTGTAGGAGACATATTTATATTACGCTTTTCAATATACAGCGTGCATGTATTAAAAGCATTTAATATGTTCAGCTTTAAGAAAATCACACTTTCCTTTCATGGTTTTCCAAAGCACTATGTACATGTTTCAGTACAGTTTATAGTATTTTTTTAGTACTGGAATTTGTTCAAATACTTGTGCACTTCATCTGAGGCGGCGAGTCCTGTAAATGTCTTCAAGGGAGAGGAGAGGGCAGCCAAGCATTTTTATTAATATCTTTTTTGGCTTTACAATCCAAACTGAGCCCTGGCCAGGAATGAACTCTAAATTTAGCTGTGGATCCAGAAAAAGAAACAACTGTTTTCAACTTTCTCTGACATCATTACAGAGCAGTTTTTTTAAATATATATAAGGAAAAAACTGTTGAAGTGACTTCTACAAAACCTTTTGGAGGGTTTGGACACAGTCGAGCTGTATAGGACTGATTAGCCTCGGAGAAAGTGTGCTGACTGCGCTCCACAAAACCAAGGAATTTCCCATTTACTTTATTATGAGCTTCACCTGGCAAGCAGAGCAGGACAGTGTCACCCTCCTCTCCAGCTCCGTCAGTATCTCCTCCTTCAGGGTAGTCAGCTGATTTCCTCCGACCCCCCCTCCATTGGCCGCCCCGTCCAGTTCGTTGCCCGCTCCGTTGACCAGGTGGTTGTTGATGGTGAGCAAGGTCTGATCGTGAACCTTGAACAAGCAAATGCATCCATGTAAAGTAAACGGGTCAGTCAGTCGTTGGGTCTGGATCTTAGATGTAGAGATGCTGTTCACCTGGGTCCTGTTGTAGAGATGGTCCAGCTTGGTCTGGATGTTGTTGATGGTTTCCTTCATGTGGGGCTGAGCGGAATCGGCTGGGACAATGGCCCCGTTCACGCCAGGCCTGCACGGGAGAAGAGTTGTAATTGTGTAATCATAAAAAAAAAAGAGTGCATGTGTAGGCAAATATCTCTCTATGAAGGAAAGCGGTATCTAAATGCGGAGAGAATGCGGAAGAGTTCGTCTAGCTGTTTTCTCTTGTGCACAGAGCAAGCAAGAGTATTTATGTAGAATCCGCTTTAGTTTAGTTGCAAATCTTTGTTGTTTGTGCAACCTCTTGAAATCAACTAAAAACAGGCAGTGATTTAGAATGTATGATGCATTTATCAGAGAACTAGAGCAAATCTAAGTTTCCTGAGTAGTAAATGAGACTTTGGGTCTGCTAGTCCATGAAATAAAACATGCACATGATGTACTGAATGTTCACGTACAGCCTCTGGTTTATGCCCTGAAGGGTGGTCTTCATGTTATGGAGGTCTTTGGTCAGACCGCGGATGGTTTCCTCCAGCTGTCTTATCCTCTCGGAGTCACCTGGAGGCAAAGACAAGAGTAAGCCAATGAGAAAGGAGAAGTTTAACAGTTTGTATTTAATGTCCAACAATGTAGGTAAAGAAATAAGGTGATGCATGAAGATCAAAAACACACAAGCTTCTAGGTCACAGGTTAACACTTGAGTTTGTAGTAATTGTGAGTTTTCCTTATTTCTTCCATGTGCATGTTCACCTGCTAATATTCAGCTTAGTAGCTATAGTAAATATTTTAGCTTACAACTGTTCAACCAAGGTCTATTTTTTAATTATTGAGGGATCTCTGAGCTCCAGAATAAAAGAGTCAAAAGTAGCCACTCGCATCCTAATAACCCAAGCCCACATTTGTGTGCGCCGATTCTGCGCCTTCTTACCGTCTCTAGCCCCTCCTCTCTGACCGCCGCCTGTGCTGTGGCCCGTCTGCGTGACGCGGGGCCGCCCTCCATTCACCTGAGTGTCCGCGGTCACCTTTGGTCCATCTTGGCAGTCTTCACCAGAGTAACCATAGCAACACTTCCACTCCATGTCTGTCACCATCTTGTAAGCGACCTTGTAGCGTGGCCTCCTGTATGTGCGATAGCTGCAGATAAAACATCAATTTTTAGTTTCACGCCAGTCATAACCTTAATTATACAATGTTATTCTCCATTTTTCAATATAACTAAATTTAATCTAGCCACAAATGTATCTTAATCTCTTTAAGATCTTCTGTGGATGCAATATGTTGATGTTGCTCTGCTGCTGAAAGGATTGTTTCAGTAACAATGAATTAAATATACCAGAATTGGCCGGCGTCTCAAATAAAGATTTATGGCAGCGTCACAGGCCCGTTAAAAGGCCACGACTGCAAAACATTTAGCGCGTTCTTCTCCCTAATGCCAACCCACAAGCATCACTGTAGGTATTGTACAGCTTTTCAGTGCTACAGAAAAGATTTCCTCTTCCAGCTCCCTGCTCCAAGAGCGTGAGAAAAGGGGATCTGCAGAACCCTCAAAGGGAAAACAAAAACAGGGCTCGGAGAGAAAATGAGAGGAGAGTCCAAAAAAAAAAAATGTAATAAGAAGAAGAGATTGTTTTGCAGGGCAGAAGACCAGACTGTGGTACCTGGAACCACAGTCTTCATTCTTGGCCTATCCCAGGTTTAAGCTGAGGCCCCTGGCGAGCAAGCTCCCAGGCCAGGGTCAAACATGGTGAAAACTTCAAAAGACGAAAGTCATCAGGAGTGCTTCATCAATGTTTATTATCAGGCATAATATCCACACATGGAAATATCATCCTATCACTAAATTATATCCATTTTATACTGGATATCTCCCATGTCTGAAACAGGATTAGCCAAAGGCTTTCTGGAGCGGCACCACATTCAGTTTGAGACCAATACATCAGTCAGCCAAAAAACTGGGCTTGTAATTATGTCTGTAGTGACAATCTGGCTTCGCACAAGTCCAGACGTAAGCAGAGCAGACTCTCCAGAGGGGAAAACGGGAAGAAAATGAAAAGGGCTAAGTGTCCACAGACAGGAAAAAGAGCGAGAGGAGGGGGGGAGAACATGGATGAGTACAGCAGAGACAAAGTTCTGTGAAACTGAGATCAGGAAACCGGAGGAGTGAGAGCGAATACAGATTAGTCAGATTCTAGAATCAGAAAGTAATGGGTACTCACGCAACTCGAGGACATTGGCCCCAGGAACAACGCTGATAGTCTGGCTTGATGTAGGTCTCCACCCCATCCTCCATCACGCAGCTCACAGTGCGTGTAACCACGTAGGCGCACCAGTTCCTGGGACATTAGACACACAAGCAGGAGGAAATGACAAATGAATGACTGTGTGATGACGGGCAACTTACCGGCAAACCCAGTGAGCACGCATAGCAGTCCTCTTACACACATACACGTTTCATTTCCAGGTAGAAATAGGAGGGAATTGGAAAAACTAATACTCCGGTCATTTATTGACTGTGAGGCTCCATTGTGAGGTTAGAGATCAATATCTCGATCCGCTGACTGATTATTCTGTATAGCATTCAAGAGAAATGTCAGATCACGAGAGGATAACTGCCAGTTTCTAACAGGAGCAGCCATTGTACTCCACCCGAGCTCCACGCCAAGGACACACACGCACGCACATGCACTTTAGGTGTTTATACATATCCGTGGAAATGAATTGGTTACACTCGTTTCACAACCAATGTGATACTAAAGAGACGATTTCTGATTCCATTATTTAAGATATTTGAATCTAAAAATATAAAATAAATAAATAATGCTAATAATAATCCCCAAATAATTTTGTATCAAAAATGGAACTGGCCACTGGAATAAAGGAATAATTCACAACTTAAAGAGAAACACGTTTTTTATGGATTTCACTTATTTCACTCATATCGATCTAAAGTTTCGTGCTACTTTTGTCAATCAACTAAATCCTGTTCGCCAGATAGTCCATCCCTTTGTCCCTGTCGGCGCTGACCAGCAGAGCACAGCGGGCTTTCAGAGCCGCGCAACTGAAAACAGCTGCTCTACGAGCCTGAACTCGCAGTGGAAGACGGATGTTGTTCAATCCTAGATTCTAAACCGAACTCCAATACTTATTCTATAATATGACAATTTATGTGAGGTGAAAGCCATCTGTAAGAAAAAAAAATGTCTTCAACCTCAGAGAGACATAAAGAACTCCCACATACTTTCGGTAAATGCCACTCAGCTCATCCTCATCTCTCCCGACCCTCAGATTGATCTCAGGATAAAGACGGCAGAGAGAGATTCAAGATGTCCTTCACTCGTCTTCCATCATCATTCCATCTTACCCAGAATCCTCATTCTCTGCTCTTTCCTCGGTGGTTATTAGGACCAATTAGTGTCTCTTTGAGATTCATCTGAGCAGAGCTATGAAGGGTTTGCAGATTAGCGATGCAGCGTACAAGGAGGTCCTTTATTCTGAAGGGTCAATCAGCATTTTACCATTCCCAGTGTCCTCGTGTCTGTCAGGCTTTCCAGGCTTCAGTCACTCAGCACCTTGCTGTTGTCCTTTTATTTTGCCCGGCGTCTCTTTATTCATGTCTCTCCACCTGTTATTTATGCATCTCTGTTTATCCAGCTCTCCCTTGTCATTTCCACACATTCCCCCCACCCCCACCCCCCTCTGTGTGACTACACATCTCCCCTGATGCCCCAGGATCACGATCCTCCCCTTCATTCCAGACCCCGTCTGACTGACAGAAGGGGTGTCTCAATCCTCCCCTGACCCTCCCGACCTTCTGTTCCTCTTGCTACTGTAGCACATGGGAAAATGACTAATTAGCTTTCAGGCTATGGTACATCTTTCACAAGAGTCATGAGGAACATTCATGGGGACGGTTACGAAATGGGATTTAAAAGCCTATATCACAACCATTTAATTTAATTAAGGTACCAAAAATAGCACAAATCTTAAACAACTGCTTAACATTAAAAGAAGAACGAAATAGTGGCTTGTATCTCAATGTAATTCAATGCTCTATGCTCGATGCTCATTTCATTCCAGCTGGAGCTTTCAGCAAAGTGTGTGTTGTTTGTTTGAGTGGATAAATAGCTTGAGCAGAAATATCCCATGATGTGCATTTTTTCTGTGTTTACAGTATATCATGTTGCTTCGAGCTGATTGGAGTCATTGCTTTTATTTTGGAGGGATTGAGCTCAGCCTGGAGTCGACACCGATGTGGCCATGAGTGAGTATCATTCCGCTGACGTCTTCTAACGGCAACCTCCTTTCCAAACGCTTGTGGTTTTTCACAGTGATCCTTGTGACCTCCTCTAGCTATGTACTAAACTATTAGTCTGCGGTTTGTTACATGCGTGCAATGATTCTTTCCGAGCTTGGTCGCGCTCTGAAAGAAACTGTGCCGCCATACATCTAAAACCAACCGAAGAGAGCTCCTCGGCAGCTGGTGTGTTGCAGCGCATCGTAGGGATCCTCCTTGCATTGTGCTGTGTGACAGTTTGCTGGGTTGGTGCTACACTTTTCTTTTTTTTTTTAATACTGTAGAATCTACTGTGTACGTTGGACCCAGTTTCCAAACAGCAGTGGTGTGGCATTCCCGTCAGGAGTTGGGCCGATGCAGAAGGGATGTAAAGTACGACAGCTGCCACGAATCAAAACAGCGGCGTTTCACGCCCAGACGACCCCACCGTGTTATTCCTTGTCTCGCTCCATCCATCTATTATTCTGATTTACCGAATCTGCAGGGTCACAGATAAAGAAGCATTCACACCATATCATTGGTGATGAAGACCAGACACTGCATCGTACATAAATAAGCCATCTTTTTTCCACCACTGAGCAAACACAGATATGGATTCATGCACGCACATGCATGCACAAACACCCTACTCTCCATCTCTGCGTATCCTGAACTCCAGCCTGCCCTGCCTGTTCACTTTCCATCGTTCCATTATGGAAGTCCTTGGAGGAGCATTTATATTTGTAGGAGGATGACTATACGTTTTGCACTGAAAGGGCGTGTATGTGGGTGTTTGTGCATGTGCTCCAAGGCGTATGCCCCTTCAGTGAATTGCTCCGTGTGTTTGCATGCATGCAAGTATTCAGTTGTATGGCTGACACCCTCAAAACAACATTTCAGCTCCAGCAGTCTTCGTCCTTTCCTCCTGTCTGTCTCTTTAACCAGCGTGGAGTCAAGCATGCCAAACAGTAATCCAATAAAGTCCCATTAATCTAAATGGCTGAGGAGAAATGGCTCATCTGAAAGTCCGCTCACTTTTCAGCATGTGAAAAAAAATTTTTTTTTAAAGTATTAAACAAAAAACAGATGAAATAACATGTCTAATATGCTGCTTCCACTTTCCACTTACCGGTAATCATATCTTTACAAAACAGTACACATCAGCGCATTTAAGAAGCTCAACTGGTAACACGGCATTGCACACAGTGGAGAGAGAGAGTCAACCAGATGCGTATTGGCAAAAAGCCACAAGCTATTAATGCCATCTCTCCTCTAAAACCAAAGAATTCAAATGAGACTTTTTACAACTGAAAATGGCTCCAGGGATGAAGGTCAAACTTGCCGATTCCATGTGCTCAATGTCCCCAAAAGTGTGGCTGCAGAGTTTAGATCTGAGATCTGTGGCAAAAAACTGCTGCAGCCATTAGAGAAGGTCACAGTAAACATCGTAAAGCAGGGTCAGCAGTTACGTCTGTCCAGAACGCCTCGAGGCAGTGGGAGTCGTACTGTTAAATAAAACATTCCATTTGATGAAGACTAATGGACCCACCATTAGTTCATATCATCGCTTTCTTACGCAATCAATCACTTTAACTTGTTGATATCGAGATAACCACAAGGTTGGCAAGCCGGCCGGTGGGCATTCACAGACGGGCATGTGCTGGAGCATTCTGGGCCGGTCAGACAGGATGTAGCTTCGGCTGGCAGAATTCTGTTTCCATGATCTCAGAGAGCTGAGAACGTGCTGCAGATTACGCCCCTTCCTTCTGTCCCTTCACCTGTCTTACCCACGTACAGACGACATACACATAAAGCACGCTTTCATTACTTCCCTGCCAGGCGCCACGCTGCAAAACTTCCATTGCTCATGTCTTATTTGCATTTACTGGGCTGTAACTCGGTGTGAGTGAAACCCTTGCACCTGTCTGAGCATCGATTTAGCTCCCTAGAAATGTCGCCTTCTTATAAAAGAGCTGACTCTTCATAGCGAAGGAGGAAGTCTGACATCTCAGCCTCCGCATACCCGCCGCGTTTTATTCAACACCATCTCTGCAGGAGCCCGACGGAGAGGAATTGTGGCCAAAGCCGGAACGGCGGGTGACAAAAAAAAAAAAAGAAGTGACATGGAGAGTAACTGGGCGGAAGAAGGAATGAAAAGGGGAGCTGAGGTTTAACACTTTAACAAAGAAATCACTTGGCGGCGCCTATTATTGCGGGATCTTTCATTTAGCTTCAAGGGAAGGCTTCGACAGCGACATGAATGAAGTAGATGGAAAGGGGTGCGTCCCCCCCCCCCCCCCCCGTTTGAGCTGTGACCCAAAGGTCAAGCACCCCGCTAACGTCCTTGTAAAGATATACCCCTGTACACACACCGAAACAAACACAGACCGCCACTCGTGACAATATACACACCCGAGGGCACTCACTCACGCTTCAGCAATCGCACGACGACAGGCGGCCACGCTAAAGCGGCAGACACGCACATTCCTCCAGTCTCTCTGTCTTAAAAGGCACTTTTACGCACACACCATTTTCCATTTGGGACTTGACCCAACATCAAGGGACAGTGTGACTGTGTAAACTGCTCTCTGATTGTTTAGCCTGGCAGTCACGTAGATAAACGGAGAATGTCCATGATACTGCCATTTTGCTTTAGGGGTCCGAAGGGGCTTTTTTTTGTTTGTTTCACTTGAATTTTAGCCATTTATGGAGACGTGTGCATTTGAGACACGAGACTTCTCAAAGCCTTAAAATTGCAGGTCCCGAAAATAGAAGAGACGAATTATGCAGGTGAATCTTCATTCGCCTGGAGGTTCAGCTGCTGCTCCATCCGTTCCTTCAGGTGAGAAGAGCTTCGTAGTTTAATTGTTCGTGTGGGTGGAATAAAGATCTCTAAAGGCCTTCTGTCAGTTCATCTAAACACAGCTGTCTGATGAAATGCATGCTGGGAACTGTTGGAATTTGCGCAGATCAGGTTTGCAAAATAGACGTTTATGTGACATTTAAACGAAATGCTAAAATGAGCAAAACATTCATTAAACAATAAAACAAGAATGCAAATATGAGTCCAGATGAAACAGTTGCATATTTATCAACTTCATCATTTCAGCAGAGTCATCAGCCTCCGCCACCCCCGTTATCCCAGATGAATTTGTGTCCTCCAGGTTTTTGAAGCGAAGTGAATTAATTGCAGAATAGTTTTCTCTCTGCTACTTCAGAGCCCAAATGGATTCTAAAGGGTCATTCCTTAGATACTCAATCACTGTTACATGCACATGAAAGCTAACCTCCCACATTTCATAAAGAGCCCTGAAGACATTTTTAATCACCTGATGATTTAGCATTTTCATTCCCACTGTAACAAAATCCCACTGAATTGTTCATCTGTTCCATGATGCAAGGTCAAGGCCAGTCTCTTGGGGGTTTTAAAAAGGGACGTGCCCGCCCCCCTGTCTATTGGTGAGTTTTTGAATCGCAATGATGTAAGGAATCTCCAATCAGCTTCTTCCATAGCAAACTGAGCAAAGCATTTATTTGTGCGTCTGACTTTAAGCACCCCTGCACTGGAAATTGTCTGTAACTCCAAAAGCCATGCCAACACCACATCTGGAAATCCTATGCCTGAGTAAGAGAAACATTCATGGAAGGGGGGAATAAGTATGGCTAATGACAGAGAGGTGATGCCACGATGTATAATCCGAGCATCACTTCCGTCTTGTCTTCCAAACACATCAGGTTACCGCCATCCAGCATCCAAACACTCTTCCTGTGTCGCTGTCTGGAAATGAGGGGGCAACAATGAGCTCCGACATTTTGGCAGGAGATGTGTCCGAGAGCTCTGGGTCTTCTTGGGACCCCAAAACGGGACTCTGCTGGATGCCTTCGGTTCATTCAACAACTTTTACCACTTATGGAATACTTCACGCATCTGTCAAAACAGATCAATTATAGTTCAAACACATGTCAGAGGGGCAAACCGCATTGCCACGGGCCAGAGCATTCTTCTCCCTGATGCATCATTTTGCATGTGTGTGTGTGTGTGTGTGTGTCTGTCTGTCACAGCCCAGCCATTGGCTCCTTCATAGCTCACTGGTTCCAGCAGGCGGAAGGCACTAAAGGACCCAGGACATCTGTCTCCTGTCACTTTGCCCTGCCCTGCCTTTTCTCACTCTTTCATCTGTTGTCACTGCTGCCTGCTTTTCTCTCCACATTTTCTTTGTCTTATTTATTTTTCCAGCTCCTTTGTACTTTTTTTTTGTCATCTCTCACTTCCTTCCCCTAATCAGATCCCCCCCCTCGCCCTCTTCTAATCTCCACCGGCCAACAGTTGAGCTTCGTCATGTAATAACAAGCCACAATAACAACAGCAGCAATGGCAGCAGCCGCGAGTGCAGAGAGAACTCTGATAGAAGTTCATATTGCAGCGGCTTAGCTCCCACCTTGCATACATACACACACACACACACACACAGGCTAAGTGCAAACACATGCAGGCAGACATCCACCCCACGAGTCTGTTCGTGAACTCAAGACATTCTTCTCTGGCCCCGTTTATTCACACATGCGCACGATCACATTATCAGTCATTCAGGTTTCCAAAGCGTCCTCCTTCATTCGTTTAGATGACGCGCATAAACAATCTCTCACGCACACCCTCGCCGGTGCACGGAGGTCATCCACACATGGGGCCTCAGGCAGAAGCTCAATTATGCGCTAATAACATTATGGGGCTGCAAAAGCAGAATAAAAAATATACATTCATCGGCTCGCAGTATTAACAGATTTATGCGCAGCAGCCGTCTCTGATCTATGAGCAACTATTCATCGAAAGGTGTTCAGATGTAAAGGATTTCATCACTGTCACATAAAACTGGAAAAGTAGGTACCTAAATCTGACTCGACGTCAACCGTGTGGATGAATGACCCAGTTCACATTCAGCATCCCTGCAGCTTTTTGCTCCTGTGTAGAGCCCATTCATCTTTACTTAACTTCTATTTGTAAGAGTGATAAATTCTCACCCCCAACAAGGCTGAGGCTGGGGGGGGGCTCCACATTTCTGGGCCTCCTCAAACGTTTCACTTCAGGCCCTGAAACAGTAAATAGCTCAAATCCCTTTAAACCCTGTCCAGCTCCCCCCCCCCCCCATCACCCACACACTCAGGGAGAGCCCACAGTGAATGAGCATGAGGTAATCCCAAACCCCAGTATTACTGGATTTTGTCCCACATTCATTTTTATCAGTTTAATGTAAACTGATGAATCATTATTGATTACTCGGAGGGGCTGAATTAATTGTTTAGTTGTTTCAGACATAAATTTAAAAGAACAACAGACAACATCTTCAAATTAGCTTTCAGGTTCCAAAATGATCAAATAAAAAAAAAAGAAATCTGAATGCAAATCCTCAAATTTTGGAAACCAGCCTGCAATCAAGTGATTCATCAATTTATGATAACTAATTCGTACTGTGTGTGTGTGTGTGTGTCGGAACGAACGAACGCGTGAGGTCGCGCTGTTTTGGAACCACTATTTGTCCAGACGCAGCTCCTGCACTTTGCCTTTACGCACGGCGTGATCGTCCTACCTGTGTCTGCTGGCTGCTCTCTGTCCCGTCTGAATAGTGGACTCCACATACCCAAGCCCCCAACTAACTCGGGCCAGCAGGAAGGCGAGCAGGTAGAACAGCGTCTCCATCCTCGTGTCCAGCGCGCGTTAATGACGCGTCAAAGTCATTTAATCCCAAACGCGTGTGCCAGAAACGTCCTCCTCGTTTGTGGGTTTCAGTGGCGCGCCGTCGCGGGATGAAGCTGGAGCGCCATGGCTGAGTGGCAGACTGACGCGCTCAGCAGCAGAGTCCAGTCAAGTGTCAGGAGGACTCGGGAGGCAAAGCGCAAAGCGCAGCTGAAGCGGCGGAGGAGCTGCGCAGCAAGAGGAACGTTTCCTGTCAGAGTTCCAAGCAGCAGTCATGCCCGCACAGGGTCTCCCCCCCCCCTCTTTCTCTCTCTACCCTCATGGACGACCGATTTCGGCAGCATTCAACCGGAACTCCTTCTTTGGCATCATAATGTATTTTTTCACCTTACCAAGATAACTTTACTAATGCAATAGTGACAGCGGTCCAAAAGAGACAAAAAACAAAAACTAGTCTAGACAGTTTTTCCTGCATAACATGCCGAGCTTTGGATGACAGGTTTCAGCATATTCCTTATTCCCTTCCATTGGAATTGCAATGGAATTGTTATTGTTGTACTGACTGAAATAAAACTACTACTACTACATAGTGTATGTTTCAGCATTAGTATTATAAAGGGAATCGTAAAGTTAACAAATACAATTTTGTATTAAGGCAAAATACGTGACAGATTTCTAACACGGTGGAAGGAATTGGAAGGATGGGTAAAAAAAAATTACAGATGTTTCTTTTCATCCGTCTCAGCAGAACCATCAGCCGCCACCACCACCAGGGTCTGGATCCCATGAGGGATTTATCTTTAAGCATAATCTCCCGAAACACACTAAGCACCTAACAATTTCTGAAAGAGGAATTATCACATGTTACCTTCTGCATTATTCAGTTCGCTTTACCTAAACCCAGTTACTCGATTCTCAAAAGTGACGTGCTTTCCTAGAAAGTAAGTATTCAGAAACACAATGATTCCCTCAAGCATGACCTTTTTCATTCAGTCCAATAAACGGCGTCTCTTGATATAAGCCAGCAGTGATCATGTTTCATATCTAAATCTATCTGCTGTTGTAAATGAGTTGTATAAAATCCCACTGACCCAGAGACAGGGCTGGAGCGCTAGTGATAGAATGAAGCTCTGACAATTTCCTGTGACAATGTTTTTATTTTTTACTATTTTCTTGGTTAGTGGAAATAATTTTTCATGATGTGACTTTTTTTTTTTAAATCAGTGTTAATGCATTTAAGGGAAAATTAGAGGGAATAATATTGATTGGGTTTTCAATGAATTACTCATCGGATTTGAAAGGCCTAATACTGGAGTAGCAAAGGTTGACATAAAGTCAGTGAACCGCCGCAGTCAGTTCACGAGCAATATCGGTCTAAAGTTAACGTGAGCAAACAAAAGCTAGCGGTTAGATCAGACAAAGCTTGGCCAGACCTCTGTGTGCACTGAACCCAGCATAACCTGCCTTTTACCTGCTTATTTCAACATTTCGTCTTCTTATTTTCTAAAGTTTCAAAGTAAAACAAGTCAAACTGAGATTTTTTTTTTTTTTTGTCAAGTACTAATCTAAGATCAATAATTAGCAAACACTGTGCAAGTTCATGATCTGAAGCAAACCCCATCAGCTGGAGAAGACTTCGGGATGTGATCACTTTGCTCGTTACTGTTTCCAAAGTGGGTTTATTTTATTCTATTTTATTTCATTTTTATTTATGGTGACCATTGGCTATTTATGAAGAAAATAATATTTGGCAAATGAAAAACTTTAATAGAAAAAGTCCTTTAAGTGCATGAATTGAGCAGCAGTGTGTGCGTGCGTGCGTACGTGCATGGCTGTAATCCTTTTTTTCACGATCACAGTCGCTTTTAACACCGATTGTTTCTCTTTAGCTCGCGTCTGAGGAGCTGAAGGCATCAGACACACAAGCAGCTCATGGTAGCGAGCCCTTATCTGCTGGATAAGGAGGCTGCTGCTGAGGTGTGATTGATGCTGCAACGCTCCTGCAGCTCTGACTCCTTGCCGTGATTTACGTTGCACTTCAGTTCCCCTCCACCTCTTTCCTGTCATTATCGCTATCAAAACTTTGCAAACATGCCAGAGAGTTATAAATAGACTTACGCAACCAAAGCAGTTTTTTCTTACTTTTCTCCTTGTCAAGCTTGAATTTCTTTTCATTTTAATTCATTTGCAGGGAAGTACAGGTATTAAACCACTTTTGGTTCGCATTGGACTGAACCGTGATGAGAGAGTGTTGTTGTTTTTTTTAGATTTGGGACTCAAATGAAAACAAAAAAGATCAACTTTGAGACCCGAACACTCGCTCTCTGTTTAGTACAAACTCTGCAAGGGTTCATTTGATTTTCTGCAGTTCTCTTTTTGTCCCAGTTGGTTTTTCTAAAATAAAATTTTCCTCTCCATGGATCTCCTCCACTTCTACCACACTGGAATGCCCAACTCAGCAGTCCTCCCGTCACTCCTCTAATGGGATCAGCTCTTCCAGCTGCTCTGTCACAGACTCAGTGTCTCCCACCGAGTCCATAGCCAGGCAGGACACTGTGGAGTCCTAACTTTACCAAACCGAGACATCAGTCAAACGAACTGCAGGACCATAGACGCAGCGCCGGTAGCTAGAAGTCAAAGTGTGGCACGTTTGTTCCATCACGGCGATGTTTAGTCTTGCTGGTTTTTACACACTTATGCTGGGAATGCACTATTAATATTACTGTCTTTGACCAATTGCAAGAAAAAACCCATCTGCCAAACACATAAAGTGAGGAGGAGTCTTCTGGAATTATTGTTAAGTGGATTCCCAGCACTCCATTTTTTTTCTTTCCAAAATAATGCGTTCAATTATTTGCCACAAAGTGCTCGTGTAGATTTGTCTTGGGGGGGGGGAGGCTCTGTTGTGTCTCATTAGCTGTTGCACCTCTGTCTTTTAGATGAATCGTGGTTGTCTTGAGAAGCTACAGTGATACGTGATAATACTGGGAATAAAAGAAAGGCCTCCACCAACCATGTGGTCCATGACACAAACCAGATATTTGAAGATATCCTAATAGGTGTGGAATTAAAAGAGAGCTTGAAGAAGGATGGCATTGATCATAAATATATTGCTACTCCCTGATTGTTAAGTATAAATGTCAAGAATCCACGAAGCAGTTCATCTGGAGAGGATGCAGACAGACACGGGCACATCCTGTTCATCTCAGCCAAAATTCCTTTCTCCAAATTGCTTCCTTCTCTGAGGCCAAAGCTTGCCCACATTAATCTGTAGCGTTTCCAGAATCAGATGTGGGCGCTACGTTGACTTTCAGTTTGAGAGTTCCGTCGTGCGCTTGGGTCATTTCGAGGCAGGTGCCGCCCCCCCCCCCCCCACACACACACACGCACCTTATCTTGCTGCACAATTTCAAACAAACTCAAGTTCATTCAGCTCCTTTCAGTCCAGGCCGAGCTCCATCATCCCGGAGACTGTTGACCGTGGACACGACTTTTTCCAAAGCTGCTTTTTCACTGATTTGTTTTCAACCTGCCTTTCCATGAAAAGGGAAAAAAGGTTAGCTCCTTTAATATCATGAGAACCCGAACTGGTGGAAATCACCCATCACAACGGAACAGAAACTACTGAGTGAATTTACAGTAACAGAAAATCCGTCACTGAGTGCAGCTAAGGCGAAAGCGGTTTCTGAAGCGGGATCTATACTGGGAGCCTATCCCAGCAAGCTACGGGCGAGAGGCGGGGCTACACCCTGAACAAGCCGCCAGTTCATGGCAGGGCTACACATAGGCAGACAATCATTCGCACCCAATTCACCTACGTTTTTTGCTGGCTGGGTTCACCGTATCCTCCTCAAATAGAGATCTAGAACTCGGATGTGCGCGGATCGACCCCGTCAGCTGGGAGGCATTCGCTGGGCCACTGGACTCTTGACCAAAGTCCCTGGAAAGATTAACATTCCTGTGAGGGAGGGGGTGAGGGGGTCATCTCTGCCATTATAAATAGGCAGGATTAAATCATGCAACATAACAAACAAGTATTTCTGTTGTAGCAACACACAATATATATTGTTGAGGACTGAAACATGAAGTCTTGAACTGCGTGTACTTTAGAAGCTTGTGTTCTGCAGGCCTTTTCTTTTGTCCCATCGCAGCCCATTCCGTTTCCATCTTCTCCCACTGCTTCCTTTATAGCCGTTATCTACTCTCTGTATGCGGGTGGCGTTTGACCGGATCGTGCTTTGGATGCTTTGCGGCTGCCATGTTGACATTCTTTGAGGCTTATTTGGCCTGCATTTCACATTTGTGCAGGTCAGGGTGTTTTGTTTGCTTTTACTATTATAGGAGACCCCCAGTTGTTATTTCGCACTTTGCAGGAACCTTTAGAATGCCGTATGCTCTACCGCACAGAAAAGACTTGGGTCTGGGGGGGGGCTTTAGAGTCAGGCACCAGCCAAGCTCTGGAGATTATTCCTCTGTATTTGCAGGACAGCCTGCGTTCATAAGTCACTGCAGTGTGTGTGTGCAGTAAAACATGCAGTACTCTGAAGCAAAGCCAGGTCACTAGCGCACGATGCACCTTTGTGGTTTTTCCAGACTTTACACGCAGAGCAGGAGCCAAGGTTTCTGAAACCTATCACGCTTCTCCAACAAGACTTACTTCCCTTTAAAGCCTTGTCAAGCAAAGATAAAACAAAAGGTAAAGTTAGATGTGACGGTTTCGACTGAGAAGGTCCTTTCATCGCTAATTATTAATGTTTACTGCAATAAATCACGAGAGCTCCAGTTTTTTTCTCTTTCATGTTCCAATGAAGGTAACATGAATGAATGCAATCAAATTAAAAATCAGACAGGAATTCTTTATCATTCACATACATGGGGGAGCTTGACTTATAGCCCCCACAGTTATAATCTATAGTCTGAGCCATGCTCCTGGAACATGATCAAAGTGTTAGGATGTGAATGTTATTGTCCATTTCTGTAATCCTGTAGAATTCAACATTCAGATAGGAATAGAATGAGACTTCCCTTTGGTGGTGCTGCTTTCTAGCACATTTCAACACAAATGCTTAGATGTCATGGCCTGTTTGCCCCCACTCTACCCAGTCATTCCAGAATCACTAACTTTTTGTCTCTGCATAGTCAACGGCCACCGCCACCACCAGTAATCTCATTTGATCACAAATTCCCAAGAGTCTAAGCATCAGAGAATTCCTGTCAGACTAGTTATCACTTTATCTACTGCCATAAACAACCTACCTTGAGACGATGTCACTTCTTGCTTGAGGCCAAAGGAGATAGTGACACTAAAAAGGCTTATGAAGCTAAAGGGAAACCGCCGTAAGCTACCTGTGACACATTATATTTCATTATTAAGGTTCTATTCCAAATCTCGGTAATGTTTTTCTTATCATTTTTTACGCTTGTGAGAAGCGTATTCCTTCCAAAAGTAATACCGGCACGCTTCTGTTTACATTCACGATAAAGTCTTATCGCTATCGCACGCAGAAATAAATACCAAGACCTGGATCTTGGCCGTTTTTATCTGCTCTGCAGCCGTGAAACCGGCATCCCAGTGATGCTGGGCAGGGCCCAGAGGAAATCATTTCACTATCATCGCAGTTATCACCGCTGGCTGTTATCATCAAGGATGTTTGTCCGAGGAATTCTGCTTTAGCACAGTCCTCATGAGGATGAGGATGAGCTGTCGGTTTATAACAACTTCTCCTTTCATTTTTATTTAATTATAAGGCAGCCCTTCAAAATGCGGTTCCACAAATTGTACAGATTGCCTCATATTTTCCCTAAAACACGGCAGGCCTCATAAAGGAAAGTAAGCAGGGCAAATGGAAAATAGACGCAGGCTTTAAGCTACCAATTTACTAAGTGGCACATGCCTCTTTTAAAAGCAATCACTGTGCGTATTCTACTAACAAAACATTCCTGTTCCATGTGGAGGCAAAGGGCTCATACGCCGCGCTCGTTTTTTTTACGACGCTTTTTGAGCTACTTAATCGCTGCCAGTGCTGGCACATTGTGCGAACGAAGCCGATGCCTGTCGTCGTTTAAGATGAAACGGGCCATCCTGTGTGGCTTTGTTTGAAGAGGCTGAGCTCGTAAACGAACCACGAGGGAGTTGCAAGCAGGATGTTTATGGGGATATGAGGTAGAAACTAGAATGCATGCAGAACCGCAGGGGTTTCAGCTCCAGAGACACTCACGTACGTACGTGTATGGTGTTCCACGTGTATACACCGCATAATGTATATCAATACTAGAACCATTCCAGCTCTGATTGCCCCACAGATATATATATAAAAGCTGAAACGGCTGCCCAGCTTCAGTAGCACCACTTTTATATTCATTGGATAACAACTTTGTTGAGTTTTGGCCTGCTTTGCTTAATGAGCTATAGAAGCTATATATTTCTCACACTATCAATCTGGGAGGCCAGATGAGAAAGAAATGAACAGTCTTGGAGTCCAGAATTCACCTTCAAGGCTGCATGTTTAACTAAATTAGCTTAGTTTAACTAACCCAGAAACACACGCAGTCCAACTATACAAATTAAACCAACAGATTTGCACAATTTCTCTATTTATGAGCACTCCGCTCGCTGCATAATGTTTACCATGCGGTCGCAGCAACTGCACGCAACGTTCGGCAGCTGCTCGGTCGCTGCGTCGATCTCCTGTGTGAAAAAATACATTAAACGCCTCGCTCCTGTTTGAAACTAAGCAGTCTGTGGGAGGATGAATGTGCACGTTCAGCCGCATTGTCAGGGCCAGCAGCTTCTCATCCAGATGTTCATTCCAACGCTGGCATGCTGCTGGGGAAACATCAGTCTGAGGTGAGACCAACAGCTGCAATTTGCCGTTGCAGCAAACTCTGACATTTAAACTGTACTCTAGTTTTGTGGTTTGTGTGTGATTCTGCTGATAAATGGAAAAGGAAGGTCAAAAAGCTTTGAACCCGAACAGAAGGCCTTGTTGTATTGTCCCTTCTTTGATGGCAGGGGACAGACATGCAGACGTGTGTCTGTGAGGAAAGGACAACACTTCTGGGCATCATTATATGCAATCAACTGAATTTGCTGTCGGCTGCAATCCCAGCTTTATCGAGTTCCAATAGCCGGCATCCCATTGGCCACTCTTTGGGAAAATCCAAGTCAGTGAATGGAGGAAAAAGGCCCATTTACTTGGATCTGCCTGATGCCAAATGAAGTAATTGACCCTGGGGACATGGAAGTCTTTGGAATCATATGTTTATTGTTATCGTAGTTTATGAGATATCAAAGAGAAATGAATCTTACGCAGGAAATTACTGTATATATTTTTATGTTTCCAGCTGCAACTGGATCTGCAGGGGATAACTAAAAAAAAATATATATATATGGCCTCATTATTATAGCAGCTGATTAAAAATGTTTATGAGGTATTCATCGGGTCAATACACCACAGAGATTACCGTTTCGCTGGGATAGTAATTTAATCCTCCGTAATCACATTTTAGAATGCCATATTACAGAAGAGACTGAAAACTGCCCATCTTGCCTCCAAATTCCATAGAAGGACATGCCCAGCCTTGAGAATTTAGGGTCTCTTGGGGCCGAATGCACGCCTGATTGCACATGGCCCAACCTGACCGCTCAACTGATTCCCTCACCACAACAGCGAGGCGAGCAGCAGCGGCAAATG